>NC_092717.1:41808960-41953960 GCF_047496885.1 Scyliorhinus torazame | reverse complement strand
CACACAGACAGAGGCACACACACACACAGACAGAGGCACACACACACACACAGACAGAGGCACACACACACACACACAGACAGAGGCACACACACACACACAGACAGAGGCACACACACACACACAGACAGAGGCACACACAGAGACCTTTATAAAGCTCTGGTTAGACCACAGCTAGAGTATCGCATCCAGTTTTGGTTGCCAAACTTAAGGGCGCGAGTTTCCTTGAGAGAAGATTTGATAGAGGTACACAAGATGATGACAGGTTTACATAAGAAAAGCTGTTCACATTAGCTGATCATACAAGAACTAGGGGATACAGATGTAAGGTTTTAGTCAAGAGATGCAGGACGGTTACAAAGAAGATTTTTTTTAACCAGCGAGTGGTAATGTTTTGGAATTCATTGCCCACAAATAGTGGAAGAAGCAGAAACTATGAATGATTTCAAAAGGAATCTGGATGGATGTAAACCTAGAGCGAGATGATGGGACGGACTGAATTGTTCTACAGAGAACCAGCATGTTTTCGATGTACTGAATGGCCTCCTTCTTTACGGTAATGACTATATGACTCTGAAAGGAAGCAAGTAACATTTTCCATTCGGGAAGTTGTGGCAGAGGGTATAAAAAATTGGGAGCTGAAAAATGAAATTGCTTCCAATTTTTCTTAAATAATAATAAAAACTTTTACATTTCCCCACATTCAATATTTACGATAAAAATCAACTTGACATTTGCTACCGGGAAAAATGTTTATTTGCTGCTGTGATTTTATTAAACAGCAAAAGACTTGCAATTAAACTAACATTTCTTGAAACAATGAAAAGTGATCAATTTCTTCACTTTTAATCAACAATAAATTTCCACCAACTACTTTAAAAGAAATCAATGAACCTTTTCAGATCGTTAATGTGGGCATCTATAAAATTAAACATAGTGCAGTTTTAGCAAAAATGGCATTTTTGAGAATTTGGCTGCACCTTTGTACAGTAAGCACTATCTCCATGGCGAAGTACAAAAAACTTTCCAAAATGCAAAACATAAATGATGCCCAAGAATAGAGGATTGCACTCTTCCAGCTGGTAACGTTTGAAAAAAAATAAGTTAATCCCACATTCCTGGAGGAAAGTTACGGATCGTTACTTTTAACAGGAGTTAGGAGAAACAAAACTTAAAGAAAATTAGCAGTTGAAACAAATTACAGGTCCAGAATTCTGTATGCTACAGAAACGGAGTACTGTACAGTTTGTGTACTACCACCTTGTTCTTTTGCAAATATAATAGACAAAGCAAGGTTTGAAGTATTTAATGCGGAAAAGTACCTCAACATTTTCTGCTGCTTAGAGCCATATATCTAATCATAATCACATTTACATTAACACCTCGGTGTTAATTTGTTCAGAACATTCTAAAAGCATTGTTTAAAATCCACAATGTTCACGGTGCTACATAAACCCAAGTCATGGTTCAGAATGATCATGCAAAATAATTGCACACTTAGCAGTTCATGGAAACAAGAGAACCTGGTGAGATTGCTCTTTATCCATTTGTTACTGTGTACATGCCTCTGGATTGAGTCTCTGATGGTTAACTCTGTATTATAGACTTCCAGTGGCAGCTATGAGGTGAGCGGTTGCACACAAGGTGGCTCCCACTTGGAGATTTTGTTTTTGACCCTTTTAACTTGGCAAAAAGGTGTGGTGGTGGGACAAAAACAGAAATAATTAAAGCTCATTGGTTTCTCCTCCGGTGCAGGATGTCTGCAGTGTGGGATATCTACGGGATATAACACGAGGCAAAAATCAATAAAGCCCCCGGTCCAGATTCAGAGGACCCTCGTGGCGGAGTGAAAGAAAATATGGTGAACCTTGCAGCATCGTCAGCAACCTCCCCATGGGAGAATTCCAGAAGCATAGGCAGGCAAAATGGGAAGACCTGTCTAAGATGATTGAGGTCGCAGTACCTCCCCTTCCCGTAGTGGTGGAAAGGGTGGAGCAGCGATTGAAATCGCAGGGCAGGGAGCGACGATTCTGGAGGTGGAGAAGGTGGTCTTGGACCACTGCAACCCGATTGTCTCTAAGGGACAAGAGTATCAACGTTGGTGGAGGCCCACAAAGTCTTGAAGGGCAGAGTGGATGACCAGAAGAATTGGTCCAGGCATCAAAACCAGAGGATAGTCAGGTTACTGGAGGGAATAAAAGGCATGAGTGCCACAGAGTACATTTTGACTCTGGCTAAATGTAGGGCTGGGCTTAACAGGGCAAATACAGCGCTCTTCAGGAGCAAAGTACGGGTCAAAACAAATAATAATAATAAAGATTATTTCAATATGCCGGAGGTGAATGACTTTGCAAGGAAGAATGGTCTGGAGGGAAACGGAGTGCGGTTGTGAGCAATTAGGGAGTTTTTGAACGTTTACATGTTCATGTGCCTGTGTCTTACTATTTTTGATGTTTTCGTTATTCTGGGTGAGGGTGGTGGTGGTAGAATGCTGGTGACACAGGTTTCTTTGTTGATGGATTTGGGGGGGGGGGGGGGGGGGGGCAGTGGTGGGGCCATTTTGGGTGGGCCTGGTACCGAGGTAGGCCTCGGTCCAGCTGGCTCTCCTCACAAGATGGATATGGCAGATCGAAATGGGAGGAGGTTCAGAGACCCCCTGTCAGGATGCTCACGTGGAATGCGAGGAGTTAAATGGTCCTGGATGTTTGGTCGCTTGGAAGAGTTTGAAAGCCAATGTAATCATTTTGCAGGAGACACATTTGAGGGTTAGAGATCAGATGAAGCTAAGGAAGAGATGGTTGGGGCAGGCGTTCCATTCAAATTTTGATACGCGGGAGAGAGGAGTAGCGATCTTGTTTCAAAGGAGAGTGGCTTTTACAGCAGCCAGTATTTTGACAGACCCTGGGGGGACGATATGTAACGGCAAGTGGGGTTTTGGTGGGTGCGCCAGTGGTTTTCGTAAACATATATGCTTCAAATTGGGATGACGTAGACTTTGTTAAGAGTGTATTGGTGGTCACCCCCAACTTTGACTCTCAAGCGATCATGGGGATGGGGGGGTGGGGGGGGGAAAAAGACTTCAACTGTATATTAGACCCGAGAATGGACAGGTTGAGTCTGAAGTCAGAAAGAGCTGGCAGTTTTCATGGAGCAGATATGCCGGGAAGGTGGACCCATGGGGTTTAGTCACCTGAGAGAGAGGGAGTTCTTCTTCTCGCATGTCTACTCCCGAGTAGACATTTTTGTGGTGAGAAAATAAGTACTCCCGGGGGTAGTGGTGGCTGAGTACACGACGATTGTAATATCGGACTATGCACCACATTACGAGGATGTGAGGTTGGAGATGGGCAGTGCCCAGCAACCCCGGTGGAAGTTAGACACGGCAATCCTTGCTGACAAGGGGTTCTGTGAGAAGGTGGCCTCGGCCATTGAGAACTAAGTAGGTTTCAATCAGCATGGGCTAGTTTTGTCCTCTACGTTCTGGGAAGCATTGAAGCTGGTGATCAGAAGGGAAGTAATCTCATACAAGGCCGACAGGGCAAAGTTGGGAGGGGACAGGGACACTGTTGGGAGGGCGGAGAGGCAGAGGTTGGTTGATTGAATTCTGGAGGGGTACCGGCAGTACTCCACGCCCCGACAACAATGCTGCTAGCGGACAGAGATTACAAATGGAATTTGAATTGGTATTGACTGGATAGGCGGTGAACCAACTTTGTCGCTCACGAAGGGCATTTTAGGAGAATGGCGATAACGCCAGTCGCCTATTAGCTCACCAGCCCAGGCGGCCGCACGGGACATAGCCCAGGTTAAAGACGAGGGGATAGGGCTTGTTACGGCTCCAGACAAGAGTAATAGTATCTTTGAGGCTTTCTACCGGGGGTTGTACGAGTCTGAGCCCCCAGAGGAGAGCTCGGGATGAAAGGTGAAGAGGTGGGATTTCCTCCCACTCTCCTTGGCGGGTAGAGTGCAGACGATAAAAATGAACATTCTGCCGAGATTCTTATTTGTGTTCCAGTCTCTCGCAATCTTCTTCCCCAAATCTTTTTTCATTAGGTTGGGCCAGTCAATCTCAAGCCTTTGTATGGGTGGGTAAGACTCCCAGAGTTCAAAGAGCCTTTCTGCAGAGGGGACGCCGTCGGGTTTGGCGTTACCATAATCTAATGTTCTACTACTGGGCGGCAAACATTGAGACGGTGCGAGGTTGGTTTGGGAAGCCAGTGTGGGAGTGGAGGTGAGTGCAGATGGAGGCCTCCTGTGTAGGGTTATGAAATGAAAATGAAAATCGCTTATTGTCACAAGTAGGCTTCAAATGACGTTACCGTGAAAAGCCCCTAGTCGCCACATTCCGGCGTCTGTTCGGGGAGGCTGGTACGGGAATTGAACCGTGCTGCTGGCCTGCCTTGGTCTGCTTTAAAAGCCAGCGATTTAGCCCAGTGTGCTAAACCAGCCCCTTGGGGCTGTAGACATGACCAGGGTCATGTCTACAGGCGCTGGTTATTGCCACTCTCCCATTCTCTCCGGACAGATTCACAACGGGCTCTGTAGTGGTGGCGTCACTAAGAATCTGGAACCAATTCAGGCAGCATTTTACATTGGGGGGGCATGTAATTATTGTCGCCAATTTTCAGGAAGCATAGGTTTGCACTGTCAGGAATGGATGCAACATACAGGATTTGGAAGATGGAGGATGTGGAGAAGTTCAGGGATCTGTGGAAAGTAGGTTTGCAGGACTGGAAGGGATGATGGAAAAATTTCAACTCCCAAGGTTGAGCATCTTTAGGTATCTGCAGGTGGGACTTTGTTCGCAAAGAACTCTTCGTTCTCTCAGTTACCGAGACCTACACTGGTGGACAGGATGCTATCTCGTGATGAGTTGGGAGAAGGGAAGATATCTTATACATGTGGGTGGTTGCTGGAGAGAGGAAATAATAGGGAAGTGGAGAGTTGGACCTGGGATTGGAGAGGGCAGTCTAAAGTGAGATTTTGTATACAGTGACTGTGTGGTGGGCAACGCGATGGCACAGTGGTTTGCACTGCTTCGTCACAGCGCCGAGGACTCAAGTTCGATCCTGGCCCAGGGCACTGTCCATGTGGAATTTACACATTCTCCCCTTGTCTACGTGTGTCTTACCCCCACAGCGAAAAGGATGTGCAGGGGAGGTGAATTGATCATGCTAAATTGCCCCTTAATTGGAAAAAAAAGAATTGGGTACTCTAAATGTATAATAAAAAAGGGTGACTGTGTGGAGTTTGCAGTGTCTGCCGTGGGTTTCCTCCGGTTGCTCCGGTTTCCTACCACAGTTCAAAGATGTGCAGGTTTGGTGGGCGTTTATGGGAGGAGTGGGCCTGGGTGGGGTGCTCTTTCAGAGAGTCAGTGCAGACTTGATGAGCCGATTGGCCTCAATCTGCATTGTAGGAATTCTATGGTTCTATGGACAGCCAAAGGCAATTTTTGAAATATACTACCTGTACATTAGAACCATATTTTCTTTCAAATCCAGAAGACAGGGGTGAACTATCCTTGCACAATGTTAAAAGTTGCCATAATTCACAGAAAATGTCCTCAGTCTCCAATTTATTTTACAATAGCTCCCGGATTCCTCTTGGTGACAGACACTGAGCTTAAGATTCCATACCAGCAATAATCAGGATTTTTCAGGAAGGAGCGCCACAATGTTAGATTTTATGTGTGGAATGCATACAGTAAAAAGGTCATCCATGATCAGCAAAACTCAGTTGATGTGACGTGCATTTTTAGCAATGTACACATCTTCAGAAAGAGCATCCCAGAAGATGGTAAAGTTGGGACAGAAATAGGAACTGTCACAAGTCCAACCCAGTTTAGGGCTTGTATTCAATTGAGCTCTTTTTCAGCATCAGTTTGACTCCCTGAAACATGTTTAACTCCTCCTTCCTTCCTTCCCCACCCCCAAGATCAGTGAGCTGGACTGGAGGGACTGCTATTAGGAAGTGTGTTATTATAATTTATGGAAACAAAATCATTATTGTTGAAAAAAAAAAGACTTGCATTTATATACTGTTTTCCCACAACCACTAGACAGCTCAAAGCACTTAACAGAAAATGGAAGCACTTTTTGAACTGTAGTCACTATTGTAATGTACAGCAAATGCCCACAAACCATAACATGACAATGCCCAGGTGATCGGTTTTTGTGATGTTGATTTCAGGAGAGCTATTGGCCAAGACACTGGGGATAACTTCCCTGCTCTGTTTTAAAATAGTGGGAAGGGATCTTTTACATCCAGCCAAGCAGACCGATGAGTCTCAGCGTAACATCTCATCAGAAAGATGGCACCTCTGACAGTACAACATTCCCCTCAGTATGTGCTGGGGTGTCAGCTTTGATTTTTATCTTCAAGGCCTGGAGTGGGGCTTGAACCTGGAACCTTGTGGCCCAAAAGCTGGAGTGAGTCACAGATGACACTCAAATACGGCACAAGTTACTTGGATATAGTTGTTGTTTTTTTTTAAAAAGAATGGTCTTCAACGCAGTAACCTGAGTTTTCAGAAGATACAGCATCCCTTTGATCTGATTAATGTTTGAAGATAAATTAATCAAAATAGATTTAAAATTTATTGGCTGAAATTACTGGTACAAGGCCTCATGTTAGACTAGTTCCTTTGACTTGGAAGAGACAACATTCAAAATCCAGTTTCAAGACTCTGGAAGGAATAATTTAGTAACACAGAACCAGTAGCCAAGCCTATTGCCGGGTACTCCCTGTCTCTCATCCTCATTTCTAAGATAACTGTATTGAATATGTGACTCCTAGAATTAAATTGTAAGGCATTCACTATCATCCCAAACAAGAACAGATCTATTCTCTTTCCTTACTCTGGTTTAAACAAATCATTCTAATCTTTTTACACAAGGAATTACTTGTAATCCTCATTTGCTCCAGTAAAAATAAAGGCTTCCAAAGGGTTCCAACACACAGCATTAGTCCGTAGGTTCATGATGACCTGTTGATATAAAAGATTAGTGTTAAGAGAAACAAATATAGCTACGTGACAATTTAACACGATTCAATTTAATACTGTTAAATGATGTACCTTTTTCAAGGGAGTTGCCTGCCTCATATCATACAGAACAATATTTCTATCTGAAGCGCAGCTTGCAAGAAGGTAGGTCTGAAATAGAATAAAAATCAATACAACATTTAGCACTGTTACATGTCATACAATCCCAAAATCAAAAATACATAATGAGACCAAATCGATTCAAGAATCAAGAAGAGCCTTAGCTAACCTCTAGGGTTGTAATCTCGGGATTACTCCCTGTGCCACGTGCTCGTGAGGCTAGAAATAGGAAGATAGAGCAGCTAAACACGAGGCTAAACAGCTGGTGTAGGAGGGAGGGTTTCCGTTATCTGGACCACTGGGAGCTCTTCCGGGGCAGGTGTGACCTATATAAGGACGGGTTGCATCTAAACTGGAGAGGTATAAATATCCTGGCCGCGAGGTTTGCTAGTGTCACACGGGAGGGTTTAAACTAGTATGGCAGGGGGGTGGACACGGGAGCAATAGGTCAGAAGGTGAGAGCATTGAGGGGGAACTAGGGAATAGGGACAGTGTGAACAAAGAACAAAGAACAAAGAAATGTACAGCACAGGAACAGGCCCTTCGGCCCTCCAAGCCCGTGCCGACCATACTGCCCGACTAAACTACAATCTTCTACACTTCCTGGGTCCGTATCCTTCTATTCCCATCCTATTCATATATTTGTCAAGATGCCCCTTAAATGTCCCTATCGTCCCTGCCTCCACTACCTCCTCCGGTAGTGAGTTCCAGGCACCCACTACCCTCTGCGTAAAAAACTTGCCTCGTACATCTACTCTAAACTTTGCCCCTCTCACCTTAAACCTATGCCCCCTAGTAATTGACCCCTCTACCCTGGGGAAAAGCCTCTGACTATCCACTCTGTCTATGCCCCTCATAATTTTGTATACCTCTATCAGGTCGCCCCTCAACCTCCTTCGTTCCAGTGAGAACAAACCGAGTTTATTCAATCGCTCCTCATAGCTTATGCCCTCCATACCAGGCAACATTCTGGTAAATCTCTTCTGCACCCTCTCTAAAGCCTCCACATCCTTCTGGTAGTGTGGCGACCAGAATTGAACACTATACTCCAAGTGTGGCCTAACTAAGGTTCTATACAGCTGCAACATGACTTGCCAATTCTTATACTCAATGCCCCGGCCAATGAAGGCAAGCATGCCGTATGCCTTCTTGACTACCTTCTCCACCTGTGTAGCCCCTTTCAGTGATCTGTGGACCTGTACTCCTAGATCTCTTTGACTTTCAATACTCTTGAGGGTTCTACCATTCACTGTATATTCCCTACCTGCATTAGCCCTTCCAAAATGCATTACCTCACATTTGTCCAGGTTAAACTCCATCTGCCATCTCTCCGCCCAAGTCTCCAGACAATCTAAATCCTGCTGTATCCTCAGACAGTCCTCATCGCTATCCGCAATTCCACCAACCTTTGTGTCGTCTGCAAACTTACTAATCAGACCAGTTACATTTTCCTCCAAATCATTTATATATACTACAAAGAGCAAAGGTCCCAGCACTGATCCCTGTGGAACACCACTGGTCACAGCCCTCCAATTAGAAAAGCATCCCTCCATTGCTACCCTCTGCCTTCTATGGCCTAGCCAGTTCTGTATCCACCTTGCCAGTTCACCCCTGATCCCGTGTGACTTCACCTTTTGTACTAGTCTACCATGAGGGACCTTGTCAAAGGCCTTACTGAAGTCCATATAGACAACATCTACTGCCCTACCTGCATCAATCATCTTAGTGACCTCCTCGAAAAACTCTATCAAGTTAGTGAGACACGACCTCCCCTTCACAAAACCGTGCTGCCTCTCACTAATACGTCCATTTGCTTCCAAATGGGAGTAGATCCTGTCTCGAAGAATTCTCTCCAGTAATTTCCCTACCACTGAAGTAAGGCTCACCGGCCTGTAGTTCCCGGGATTATCCCTGCCACCCTTCTTAAACAGAGGAACAACATTGGCTATTCTCCAGTCCTCCGGGACATCCCCTGAAGACAGCGAGGATCCAAAGATTTCTGTCAAGGCCTCAGCAATTTCCTCTCCAGCCTCCTTCAGTATTCTGGGGTAGATCCCATCCGGCCCTGGGGACTTATCTACCTTAATATTTTTTAAGACACCCAACACCTCGTCTTTTTGGATCTCAATGTGACCCAGGCTATCTACACCCCCTTCTCCAGACTCAACATCTACCAATTCCTTCTCTTTGGTGAATACTGATGCAAAGTATTCATTTAGTACCTCACCCATTTCCTCTGGCTCCACACATAGATTCCCTTGCCTATCCTTCAGTGGGCCAACCCTTTCCCTGGCTACCCTCTTGCTTTTTATGTAAGTGTAAAAAGCCTTGGGATTTTCCTTAACCCTATTTGCCAATGACTTTTCATGACCCCTTCTAGCCCTCCTGACTCCTTGCTTAAGTTCCTTCCTACTTTCCTTATATGCCACACAGGCTTCGTCTGTTCCCAGCCTTTTAGCCCTGACAAATGCCTCCTTTTTCTTTTTGACGAGGCCTACAATATCACTCGTCATCCAAGGTTCCCGAAAATTGCCGTATTTATCTTTCTTCCTCACAGGAACATGCCTGTCCTGTATTCCTTTCAACTGACACTTGAAAGCCTCCCACATGTCAGATGTTGATTTGCCCTCAAACATCCGCCCCCAATCTATGTTCTTCAGTTCCCGCCTAATATTGTTATAATTAGCCTTCCCCCAATTTAGCACATTCATCCTCGGACCACTCTTATCCTTGTCCACCAGTACTTTAAAACTTACTGAATTGTGGTCACTGTTACCGAAATGCTCCCCTACTGAAACATCTACCACCTGGCCGGGCTCATTCCCCAATACCAGGTCCAGTACCGCCCCTTCCCTAGTTGGACTGTTTACATATTGTTTTAAGAAGCCCTCCTGGATGCTCCTTACAAACTCTGCCCCGTCTAAGCCCCTGGCACTAAGTGAGTCCCAGTCAATATTGGGACTCTGAGGCAGAGCAGACAGGGAGAAGTTGCTGAACACAGCGGCTCTGGTGGCCTGAAGTGCATATGTTTTAATGCAAGAAGTATTATGTGTAAGGCAGATGAACTTAGAACTTGGATTAGTACTTGGAACTATGATGTTATTGCCATTACAGAGACCTGGTTGAGGGAAGGGCAGGGTTGGCAGCTAAACGTTCCAGGATTTAGATGTTTCAGGCGGGATAGAGGGGGATGTAAAAGGGGTGGAGGAGTTGCGCTACTGGTTAGGGAGGATATCACAGCTGTACTACGGGAGGACACCTCAGAGGGCAGTGAGGCTATATGGGTAGAGATCAGGAATAAGAAGGGTGCAGTCACAATGTTGGGGATTTACTACAGGCCTCCCAACAGCCAGCGGGAGATAGAGGAGCAGATAGGTAGACAGATTTTGGAAAAGAGTAAAAACAACAGGATTGTGGTGATGGGAAACTTCAACTTCCCCAATATTGACTGGGACTCACTTAGTGCCAGGGGCTTAGACGGGGCAGAGTTTGTAAGAAGCATCCAGGAGGGTTTCTTAAAACAATATGTAGACAGTCCAACTAGGGAAGGGGCGGTACTGGACCTGGTATTGGGGAATGAGCCCGGCCAGGTGGTAGAAGTTTCAGTAGGGGAGCATTTCGGGAACAGTGACCACAATTCAGTAAGTTTTAAAGTGCTGGTGGACAAGGATAAGAGTGGTCCTAGGGTGAATGTGCTAAATTGGGGGAAGGCTAATTATAACAATATTAGGAGGGAACTGAAGAACCTAGTTTGGGGGCGGATGTTTGAGGGCAAATCAACATCTGACATGTGGGAGGCTTTCAAGTGTCAGTTGAAAGGAATTCAGGATTGGCATGTTCCTGTGAGGAAGAAGGATAAATACGGCAATTTTCAGGTACCTTGGATAACGAGAGATATTGTAGGCCTCATCAAAAAGAAAAAGGAGGCATTTGTCAGGCTAAAAGGCTGGGAACAGACGAAGCCTGTGTGGAATATAAGGAAAGTAGGAAGTAACTTAAGCAAGGAGTCAGGAGGGCTAGAAGGGGTCACGAAAAGTCATTGGCAAATAGGGTTAAGGAAAATCCCAAGGCTTTTTACACGTACATAAAAAGCAAGAGGGTAGCCAGGGAAAGGGTTGGCCCACTGAAGGGTAGGCAAGGGAATCTATGTGTGGAGCAAGAGGAAATGGGTGAGGTACGAAATGAATACTTTGCATCAGTATTCACCAAAGAGAAGGAATTGGTAGATGTGGAGTCTGGAGAAGGGTGTGTAGATAGCCTGGGTCACATTGAGATCCAAAAAGACGAGGTGTTGGGCGTCTTAAAAAAATATTACGGTAGATAAGTCCCCAGGGCCTGATGGAATCTACCCCAGAATACTGAAGGAGGCTGGAGAGGAAATTGTTGAGGCTTTGACAGAAATCTTTGGATCCTCACTGTCTTCAGGTGATGTCCCGGAGGACTGGAGAATAGCCAATGTTGTTCCTCTGTTTAAGAAGGGTAGCAAGGATAATCCAGGGAACTACAGGCCGGTGAGCCTTACTTCAGTGGTAGGGAAATTACTGGAGAGAATTCTTCGAGACAGGATCTACTCCCATTTGGAAGCAAATGGACGTATTAGTGAGAGGCAGCATGGTTTTGTGAAGGGGAGGTAGTGTCTCACTAACTTGATAGAGTTTTTCGAGGAGGTCACTAAGATGATTGATGCAGGTAGGGCAGTGGATGTTGTCTATATGGACTTCAGTAAGGCCTTTGACAAGTACAAAAGGTGAAGTCACACGGGATCAGGGGTGAGCTGGCAAGGTGGATACAGAACTGGCTAGGCCATAGAAGGCAGAGAGTAGCAATGGAAGGATGCTTTTCTAATTGGAGGGCTGTGACCAGTGGTGTTCCGCAGGGATCAGTGCTGGTACCTTTGCTGTTTGTAGTTTATATAAATGATTTGGAGGAAAATGTAACTGGTCTGATTAGTAAGTTTGCAGACAACACAAAGGTTGGTGGAATTGCGGATAGCGACGAGGACTGTCTGAGGATACAGCAGGATTTAGATTGTCTGGAGACTTGGGCGGAGAGATGGCAGATGGAGTTTAATCCGGACAAATGTGAGGTAATGCATTTTGGAAGGTCTAATGCAGGTAGGGAATATACAGTGAATGGTAGAACCCTCAAGAGTATTGAAAGTCAAAGAGATCTAGGAGTACAGGTCCACAGGTCACTGAAAGGGGCAACACAGGTGGAGAAGGTAGTCAAGAAAGCATACGGTATGCTTGCCTTCATTGGCCGGGGCATTGAGTATAAGAATTGGCAAGTCATGTTGCAGCTGTATAGAACCTTAGTTAGGCCACACTTGGAGTATAGTGTTCAATTCTGGTCGCCACACTACCAGAAGGATGTGGAGGTTTTAAAGAGGGTGCAGAAGAGATTTACCAGAATGTTGCCTGGTATGGAGGGAATAAACTCGGTTTGTTGTCACTGGAACGACGGAGGTTGAGGGGCGACCTGATAGGAGGTCTACAAAATTGAGGGGCATAGACAGAGTGGATAGTCAGAGGCTTTTCCCCAGGGTAGAGGGGTCATTTACTAGGGGGCATAGGTTTAAGGTGAGAGGGGCAAGGTTACAAGAGTAGATGTACGAAGCAAGTTTTTTTACACAGAGGGTAGTGGGTGAAATAGAAGTTGTGAAAACCCAATAAAAACACTTTAAAAAAAAAAAAGACATCCCAACTTAGAACAGAGGCAAAAACAGAACTTCAGTTACCATAAAGCTGACAGTCCCATTAAAGCCTACAACTGAAAAACAGCCAGGATGCGACATTTACAACTAAGATCACTGTTTTACAGTGACTGAATGAACAGGTTTCATTTCCATTATATAAAACTTCAGGATTTCTGTGTGCTTTTTAGATTTGTTTCTGTGATGTGAGTATTGCTGGAAAGGCCAGCACTTGTTACCCATCCCTAATTGCACTTGAGTTGTGAGCCATCTTCTTAAACTGCTGCAGTTCCTCTGATGCAAGTACACCCACAGTGCTATTAGGGAAGGAGTTCCAGGATTTTGACCCAGCAACTATGAAGGAACGGTAATATAGTTCCAAGGCAGGAGGTGTGTGACTTAGATGAGAGGTGGTGACATTCCAAGGTGTCTACTGTGCTTGTTCTTCAAGGCGGTACATGCCATGGGTTTGCAAGGTGCAATTAAAAGGAGCCTTGGCAAGTTGCTGCACTGCATCTGGTGCATCTGGTAGATTTTACAAACTGCTGCCTTATACTGAAGTAGAGGAAATGAATGCTTTAGATGGTGAATGAGGGGCCAATATGGTGGGCGGCTTTGTTGTGGATGGCATTGAAATTCTCTCTACATGCCTGGATGATAGTCATCACACTCCTGATTTTTCTCTTTCAGATGGTAGACAGGCTTTAGGGAGTCAGGCGAGTTACTCACCACAAATCTCCCAGCCCCTTGAAGCCACTGTAATGGTATTTTATTTTACACAGGAATTGGATTAGGTTATTCCGCGGTTTGACTCTTCAAAAGGAAAACATAAATAACAAAATAACTAAGTAAAAATCCAAGAATGTCAGTCTTGGCAACTTCAATTGACCAGCATTCAGTGCTCGTTTCAGAAAACTGTCCTGAATATATTCCAGAAAATCATTGTCTTTACTACTTAAGCTGTTCTGCTTTTCCCAGTTTGTGAAAATTAAAATCTCCAATTATAGAAAGTATGCCACAAAAAATGTTGTTATATATTTGTATTTATACATCCTCCCACTATATTATTACTTTCAGGAGATTTGCAGCTTGGTAGCACAGTGGTTAGCACGGTTACTTCACAGCGCCACGGTCCCAGCTTGGGTCACTGTCTGTACGGAGTCGGCACGTTCTCCCCGTGTCTGCGTGGGTTTCCTCCGAGTGCTCCGGTTTCCTCCCACAAGTCCCGAAAGACACGCTATTAGGACATTCTGAATTCTCCATCTGTGCACCCAAACAGGTGCCGGAATGTGGCGTGAGGCGACTAGGGGCTTTTCACAGTAACATCATTGCAGTGTTAATGTAAGCCTACTTGTGACAATAAAAATTATTATAGAACTCCTCCCAGAGTATTGCACCCTTTGCTGTTCCTTAACTCTGCGCATATTGTTTATATTACCGGATCACTCTTGTTGAAATTGCTCCTTTCTTAATTGTGCTTTTTTGTCAATATTGCTACCCCTTTCTTTCCCAATTTCTCTATCCCATTCTGAAGATCTTGCAACCTAGAAAATTTAGCTCACAATCATGTCTAGCTTTTTGCCAGACGGTGGCTACTACTGCATGCACTTGAAGATGATTTTGTGCTTGGGGCAAAACAAATTGATTAGCAACTAATGTAGGCCACTAACAGTCAGAAACAGGGCAATTCATAATAGGGAACAAAGAATTGGGTGAGGAACGAAGTTTGTACTTTGCTTCCGTTTTCAAAAGGGAAGACTCTTTTGTTATGCTCTTGTCGGAGCACAAGCTGCTTCCTTGATGCGCACACTGACAAAGGAAGGTTCAGACTTGGAGATAGCTTCAACACGTTTATTGAACTATTAACAATTCTCCTACTTGGATTTGACGCTACTGTTAATCCTGCTACAGCTACTCAGACTGACTAACCAATCTGCTACAATCCACGTGGTGGGAGTGATGCGTTTCAATCAACCCTGTGTCTGTGCTCACTGAGTCTCCACGGGAAAGAGGAAGATAATGTGTGCAGTGTCCTTATATATGGGTTGGTATAATGCCCTCCTGTGGTAGTGTCACCTCTTGTGTGTATCGTGACTGCCCATTGGTCGTGTCCTATCTTACTGACCTATTGGTTGACTGTGTGTGTGTCATGTCTCTGGTGCTCCCTCTAGTGTCTAGCTAGGTGTAGTGTATGTACATTAACCCTTTGTGTACACAGTGATGTATATCACCACAAAGACAATAGCGCTGATGCCTCACGGAGCCAAGGACCCGAGTCCGATCCCGACCCCGGGTCACTGTTCATGTGGAGTTTGCACATTCTCCCATGCCTGCATGGGTCTCACCCCCACAACCCAAAGATGTACAGGATAAATGGATTGGCCACGCTAAATTGCCCCATAATAATAATAATAATCGTTTATTATCACAAGTAGGTTTCAATGAAGTTACTGTGAAAAGTCCCTAGTCGTCACATTCTGGCGCCTGTTCGGGAAGGCCGGTTAATTGGATAAAGAAATAATTGGGTACTCTAAATTTAAAAAAACAAAACAAAGGAAGACAAGAAAAATGTACCAGAAATTCTGAGGAACACAAGTTTCAGTGAGGATCCAAAGGAAATTAGTATTAACAAAGAAATAGTTTTGGGGAAATTAATTGGATTGAAGGCGGATAAATCTTCAGGACTTGATAATCTTCATCCCAGAGTACTTAAGAAAGTGGCCCTAGAAATAGGAGATCTATTGGCAGTCATTTTCCAAAATTCTTTGGACTCTAGAATAGTTCCTACAGATTGGAGGGTAGCTAATATAACCCCGCGATTCAAAACGGGAGGTTGAGAGAAAACAGAATTATGGTGGGGAAGTTGCTAGTCTGCAATCAAGGATTTGATCAGCGCAGCCAGATGCACATGAATAAGGAATGCCAATCTATTGGCAGTTCCCTTACTCACACTGCTTTATTTGATGTGTCGTAGCAGTATGGGGAACATGTAGTTTAGGCTTTGTACTCAAACTTGTCAAACTTTCAATTACTTTTGGAAAGCATCTATTTCCTCACAGTGCCAAAAGCAAACTTCCTTCCCTTGCAGGGCGTGTGACCTGGTCGACGCTGCCGCTTATGGCAGGAAGACGGCATAGGCAAAGGCCCCGTCAATAACTGTAGGGGGGTGGGATGAGGGGAATCCACAGTTTAAATTTTTTTTAAAAGATAGCGGAAATGTTATAAAGCAGAGAGTAGTGTAGGGTTCAACAGGGAAACTGGAAGAAGAGAGTCAAAACAACATTTCTTTATGGCTACACTGCGTGAATAAATTTGAACCCATGTCCTTAAAGTATTCACTGGGCCTTTTTGTTTATGTACTTATTTCTATATGTTTTGCAGTCACACATCTGGCCATAATGGTTCTGGCCAATAACTAACATCTGTTGATTCCAAACAACGTCACAAGCAGCAGCAATAAGCTCTAATTTGATGTGCCCACCATCTAAAATTACAGACTTGTTTGAAAATGTTACCAAGATTTTCAGCGCTTCATTCATTAAATTTTTTTTTTAAAAACACAAGTTTAATAAATTTCTGCTTCCCCTAGTTTTTAAATTCTCACAGCTTATGTGCATTTCAACAGTGAATCGTTGCCAGCCCTCAAGCAAAAATAATGTGTTGAGTAGTGCCATAAAGCCACCCATTTCCCTTAATTGAATAAGAGCAAGTGAATTAAGAAATCAGCTATTAAATTCTGCTATGATCAAACGACTTAAAACCTAATCCTGTTGTCACTATTTGTAAAAAAAAAACTTACACAGCAGAAACCCCCCCAGATATGAACATCTAAAATGATCATTCTCCTTAATTTTATTGTGACTTGCATATCAACTGGAAGTCACTTCTATAAAGCTACAATTGATTTATTTAAAAATTATTTTATTAGTGGCTACTTTCTAGTCAGTCGTTATGTCAGGATCAAGCACAACAACAAATTCAACTAAAATGAGCACAAATATGGTTCCTCACTTGTATGCCAAATGCCACACATCAATTCAACCTTGGGCAGATGCCACCTCGTTGCTGTTGGTTTCACAGAGCGTTTCCAAGATGCAGTATGGGGTGACTTTGGGGCAGAGGAGTTAGTCTGAACTGCATGTTGATTATCTGTCAACAAATGCTAACTGTCCACATCAAAGACACAGAGATAGTTTGTTCATACATCTACATAAGAAATGTATTTCTGAGGGCAGCACGGTGGCGCAGTGGTTTAGCCCTGCTGCATCACGGTGCCGAGGTCCCAGGTTCAATCCCGGCTCTGGGTCACTGTCCGTGTGGAGTTTCCACATTCTCCCAGTGTTTGCGTGGGTTTCGCCCCCACAACCCAAAGATGTCCAAGGTAGGTGGATTGAACACACTAAATTGCCCCTTAATAGGAGAAAAAATTAATTGGGTACACTAAATTTAAAAAAAAAAATGTATTTCTGTAAAGACTAGAGAACAAATATCCTAGAATAAGCCTTCAACTATTTGTACCGTCTTTAACTGCACACCTGTATTGTCCAATCTCTCAACCTACCCTACCTAAATAAGACAAAGTTCAATTAATGTTGTGACAAATGGAGTATTATAGATATATTGGATTATACACATTTGCAATTTAAGGGTTAAAAGCCTGCGGTAGAATGTGTTTGACTGCAGTAGTTGTGCCTTTAAAATAATCTTGTTTTGAAAGCCCAGAAAACTTATGAATGAATGAAATGAAAATCGCTTATTGTCACAAGTAGGCTTCAAATGAAGTTACTGTGAAAAGCCCCTAGTCGCCACATTCCGGCATCTGTTCGGGGAGGCTGTTACGGGAATCGAACCGTGCTGCTGGCCTGCCTGGGTCTGCTTTCAAAGCCAGCGATTTAGCCCTGTGCTAAACAGCCCCTATAGCAGCCAGAGGTGAAATTGACCAGAGTAAGGTCTGGGCTAATGCACTCGGGGAGTCTGTGTGTTTTCAGCCAAGGGTGTTAATTTATTTTCAGCTTGGAGAGATGTGGGTGGAACCAAGAATGGATGGAGCCAAGGCGTTCAGACATTTTTTGAGAAAGCTTGAGTTCTGATCTAACCCTTTAGACCTCAACTATGGGGTTTTGCTTTTAGTAGGATAGTTTTTTTAAAAAAGAGTAGTATTTAAAGCCGTGCAGACTTGTCTGAGGACAAGAGGGAAGCCGAAACAAACCAGAGGGAAGCTGAAACAAACCAGTTGGAATAGCTTTTTGAAGTCATCCGACCACAGTCTGTCGAGGTTCTAATAGGAGCCAAATCTGTCTGGAAAGCAAGTATAAAACTCTTTGTGCCATTGGGATGTAGGATGGATTGAGATTTTTTTGTTAGTTCTTGTGGTTTAATTGGGAATGAGAAAATATTGTATTGACTGTATTGAGTAGTATAGTTTAAGGGGCAAGCTATTTTTGGGTGTGATGTTGAAGAGTTTAATAAGAAAATCCCTATTTTTTTCATGCAATCACTCCTGGAGTGAAGTATTCTTTACGCACAGTCTTACAAAATAAACTAAAATATTGGGGTTTCAGTCCAGTGTCCTAGCCATTATTGAGGTCCGGTCTGGGATCGTAATAATGTACAGTATTCATAAATAGTGCAGGTTTTTGACTGTGTTTTCCCCAAGAGTGGAGTCTCCAAAGCAGACTGCTTAATTATTAACATGACTTCCAAAAGAAGCTGTCCAGCAATGGATCACACATGAAAACACGTACGGCCATGGTAATGTTCTGGTCTAAGTCAGAAGGTTGTGTGTTCAAGCTCTTTTGAACAGACTCGAGCATGTAACCTGGGCCCACACTTTACTACAGTACTGTAGGAATACAGTCTTTCAGACAACTGAAGCTGCTCCGGCCAATTGTAGTCAGTTAAAATGGCTAACCCCCGACTTAGAATGGCCAACCCCGATTTAAAATGGCGAACGGAAAAGGCTGATGGGAACATTAGCCAACAGGACTAAAACAAACAGCTGCAGGTAAAACTGTGTATTCACCTCTGGGAAGGCCAAACAGAATCGATACCTGCAGCCATCAGCATAACACACCAGCCATCTGAATATTAATTAGCAATTCCCAGGAACAATGTGCAACAAATTAGACACACAGACTTTTCGGCGCCAGCAGGAGCCTACACAAAGAGAGGTGAACGACCAAGGAATCGCTCCAGCATTGGAGAATATCGAACCAAGTGATTGGGACAAAGTCCAATCACTTGGAACCAGATACAGGGTCTGCCCCGAAAGGCAGGAAGCCCCTGGGGACTATAAGTATAGAGTCCAAGTTCAAATCGACCCTTCTTCACCCTTCGAGACCCTTCTGCTGACCTTCTGCAACCACCGCTCAAATCGTAAGTCCTACTTCTACGCTCGCTACGAGATAGGCGCTCCTAGCTATCGACCTGTACCAGCTTCGAATCCCGCAGGCTCAGAACCCATATGAAAGGTCATTCATTTCCCTGACCTGGTGGGCCATTCCCAAAGTTAAGTATTGGCCTGTTAGTTGTAGGAAGTAGCTTAGAAGTAGAATTAATGTAGAAGTATTGATTACTGTATATAATAAATGTGCGTTGATTTAACTCTTACTAAGCGGTGTGTTGGATTATTGATCATTACTCGGACTTGAACCACGTGGCGGTATCAAAAAGATACCTGGCGACTCAAGAGCAAAGGTGACAGAACAAGTGCAATTAAACTAAGGCTAAAACGAGCAACACAATGGCTTCAAGCACACGATCCAGCTGCATTGCCATTGACTTCCTCACCAGAGGAAATAGTGCAAATAGGGAAACCCCTATCAAAATGCTTCAGTTTTAAAAGCCTCTATTAAATGTCCTCTTTGGCATTTTCTTCTCCAATGTAAATAGTCCCATTATTTCAACTAACGACTCCCAACTAACTGCAGCTTCCCATTCCAGGCATTTTGTTGCTGAACCTACAAGGAACACAATTTCTGGCTTAAATATCCCAGTTTGTAATGGATGCATAAAGTATATAACATACTAACTGTGGTCTAACCATTTAATTTATCAAATTAAAAGTAGACTCAGCATTGACCCCTACATCAATTTAATTTTGTATTAGGTGAGTAACAACGTTGCATCAAACGTTCAGTAGCATTTACGAATCATCATTTTAAAATATGTACCAAGCTAAAATAAAACAGCCCACCAAAAGCATAAGCTTGGTGCATTCTATCAACCTCTTCAGAGCTATTTTTGTCTTCTACTCATTAATGTGGGAAACAACTTCCGCTTTTATCGGAGAGTAGAGACTAGCCAGTTCTAGCCTGATAAATATGATGACTCGAGACCAGTTTTAGTTCAAGAACAATTGATTTTTTTTTTTTGAAACAGTGAAAAAGGGCAACACAATCTCCCGCACAATAATGTTTAAAATCATGTTTATTTTACTAATGAAATATGATATTTGTTTACTTTCTGTAAATTACAGGATCTTTCTTAGAAGTAACAGCATTACCTCAACTGGGTTGAATTTAACGGTGCTGATACTGTCCACGCCCCAAGTAAACGAGCGGATTGGGCTGCTCCTCTGCTCATCCCAGATGTCCACCTGCTGTCCACATGTTGCAAACACACCATCTCTCCAATGGTGATCAATCCCTGTGTAAACAGTCTAAGCACAAGCATAGTAATTATGTTTACTTGGAATGCATACATGACTAAAAAGAATGCCAGGGTGAAATGAATTGTATTTTTTAAGATATGAAAATGGTAATTTGAAAGATGTTGTCAAATGTAGAGATATGAAAATGCAAACTGACACATTTCCTGCTCTTGCTCACTTGATTCATAAAGAGAGGAAGAGAACTATATTACAGATAGGTGGTGGCATCATAGAGAAATGACTGAAGGGCATGACTCAAACTATTTTCAGTGGAGATAGGTGGAACTGCAGTTACACTTATTTCCTGCCTGAACATTTATTGTCTAATGAATAGATAGAAAAAACTCTCATCACATCTGCTTCGTCATCCGACTTATTTTTAACCATTTCATGGAATGTTTGCATCTCTGCAAGGCCAGCACGTGTTGCCCATGAGATGGTATCCAACTTCAAGACATAAAAGTCAGCTGGATGAATTAGATCATTCAGCAACTTTCAAATGCCCAATAAAACCTTATTCCACTTTCACGCTCCAAAAGATAGATCGGAAAGCAGGATACAACAGAGAATCACTACAGCGCAGAAGGAGGCCATTGGCCCTGCGAAACAACAGTGACCCTCCGAAAGAGCACCTTAGGCCCGAGCCCCCACCCTTTCCCCGTGACCCAGTAATCTTACCTAACCTTTTGGACACGAAGGCACAATTTAGTATGGCCAATTCACCTAATCTGCACCTAATCTGGAATGTGGGAGGAAACCAGATCACCTGGAGGAAATCCATACAGACACGTGCAAACTCCACAGTCACCCAAGGCCAGAATTGAACCCGAGTCCCTGGTGCTGTGAGGCAGTAGTGCTAACCACTTTGCTGTTTATATCATATAGGAACAATTTGCATAAAGGAACAACTCTGCTCCATGGCTCCATGAAAAAAAACAATTCTTCCTTGGGTTTTTCCTCAGGCTGTTAACTGTACACCAACTGGGTGTTAATTGTATTTAGGTGGTGGCTATTAATTGACCTGTGCTTCCTATATAAAAAGACTGGAAGAAGGGTGGTGCATAATATGCCATGTACATCTTGGTTTAAAAGAAAAGCTTGCATGTGAATGAAGATTAGCCTTAAGAATTCTATCCTTCCTTCAAAGACAAGGTGCACTTGTCAGAGCAACTGGGCACTGCTACAATTTAGCTACAACCGCAGTTTAGTGGCACTGACCATGAAACTTTCTCAACCTCATGGCTTGGGATGGGATTTATGTCAACTGCATTTCTGACAGCAGAGGAACTGCCCTTTAATGTTTTTCTTTTAGCTCATGTGACCTTTCATTGCTCACTGCATATGCACTGCCAAGGGTACCCAAAAATGCTTCACTTCCTGAAACTACTGATTCCTGCCATGCATCTTTCAATTAGTATACAAAATGTGCCATACCTTTCCTAGTATGGTGTGTATTGGTTCTTCTTGCTCATCAAATGAAGGACTTTCCATTTTCCACTGTTTGATGGTCTTGTCATCACCAACCTTTCAAACAAAAAGTCACTAGTTCAAGTTAAACAAGTAATTGCTTTCACCATCACCGTTCCTAGTATGGGTCAAGTTTGTGTTAACAATTTTTGAAGCACTTTGAAATGCGCTTTATATTTATTGACAAATACTAGATGTTCATAGTTTAATCAAATATAGAATCAGAGTAGTATATATACCACAGCATCTCTTTGGATTTCTTAAAATATAAATCTTTTAGATCTTCACTTAACCTCTTCTTTCCCCATCAGAATATAGTGACATAATGATTTCATTAATCTTTTTGGGGCTAGTTAGCTCAGTTGGCTGGACAGCTGGTTCGTGATGCGGAGTGACGTCAACAGCGCAGGTTCAATTCCCGCACAGGCAGTGGCTGCGATTAGCCATGAAGGTCCCACTTTCTCATGTGGGTTTAACCCTGTGGTTAAATCACCACCAGTGAGCTCTCCCACAAAAGGGGAGAGCAGTCTATGGTCCTCTGGGACTGTGGCGGCATTTACGTTAATCTTCATCCACCATTAACTATGTTATGATTATTAGTCTGAAGAAGCAATAATGAAGTATCAAAGTACTGCATTTTGAAATACAGTTGATTATCATGGTAGAAAATTGCCCAGGTATGTACTGTCCACAAAGCACGGCACAACTAATCCAATCAATTACTGCCTACCAATCTACTCAATCAGCAGCAAAATGTCATTGATGTGCAACCAAGTAGTGTTTACTCAGCAACAACATGCTCACGGATGCAAAGTTTGGGTTATACCAAGACCAGATAGCTCAGATCTCATTACAACTTTGGTCCAAACAGGAATCTTATTCACCAAGCCATGGCAAAATGCCATGAATTTTTAAATTAATAATAAATATTATAATAATCTTTATTATGGTCATAAGTAGGGTTACATTAGCACTGCAATTAAGTTACTGGAAAATCCCCTAGTCACCACACTACAGCACCTGTTCGGGTACATGGAGCGAGAATTCAGAATGTTCAATTCATCTAACAAGCACGTCTTTTGGGACTTGTGGGAGAAAACCGGAACACCCAGAGGAAACCCACGCAGACACGGGGACAACGTGCAGACTCCACAAAGACAGTGACCAAGTCAGGAATCAAACCTGGGTCCCTGGCACTGTGAACAGGTACAGTCAGGAGGCAAACCCCAAGTATACCTCAGCTTGTGGTATACTGCAGAGTGTGGTGAACTTAACCCAACGCATCTCACAAGCTTGCCACCCCCACATATGATTCTGTATACACCTCCCGCTGCCTCAGGAAGACAGCCAGCATTATCAGAGACCCCTCCCACCCAGGCATTGCCTTCTTCCAGACCCTTCCATCAGGCAGAAGGTACAGAAGTCTGAAGATTCACACATCCAGTCATAGGTACAGCTTCTTCCCCACAGCTACAAGACTCAACGACTCCCCCTTGGACTGATCTGTTCCCTGTAAGAACACTATTCACGACGCCCTATACTGCTCTTGCTTATGTATTTGCATTGTTTGGCCCCTCGTTCCGCACTGTAACCAATCACTGTTTGTCGATGTACCATTTGTCAATGTTCTCTAGTTGATTATTCTTTTGTCTACTATGTATGTTCCCTCGGCTGCAGAAAAATACTTTTCACTGTATTTCGGTACATGTGACAATAAATCAAATCAAAAAGCTTGAATGAGGATTGAACTCCATGCTGTTGCCATTAATCTGATTCATACACGAGCCATCTGGCTAACTAAGCTAAACTCACTCCACCCCAGTTCCCAACAATAAAAGCTGCATTCCAGGAGGAGCGAGTGCCCTTGACATCAAGGAGCCCAGGTAAAAATTGGGAATCTGGACAAAAGCTCTCCATTGACTGGAGTTATATCTAGCACAAAGGAAGGTGGTTGTGGGACACTAATTACTTCAGTCCTAGGACATCACTGCAGGATTTCCTCAGTTATGTGCTCAGCCCAATCAGCTGCTTCAATGACCTTTCCAAGAAGTGAGGATGTTATGTTGCAGTTCTCCATTCACAATGAAGCAGGCAAATTAACTTGACTCAACTAGTTACATACAAATACTATGGCTTCAAAAGCAACTTAGAGGTTGGGATTCTGCAGCAAGTAACTCTTCTCACTTCCCAGAGCCTTTGCACCATCTTCTCCAGGACAATTGGGGATCTGCAATAAATGCTGAGCTTGCTATCAATACCCACCCATTTCCCCGAATTAATTAAAAAAAACATTCCGATAGACAATTTTATAACCTGGAGCATGGTTTCCCACTAATCTAGGCATTGTCAGATCTCAATGGCTTTCTCCAGCTCCAACTTCACTATCTCTGGAATTTGTGGTTTGTCCCATCCCATTTCTAGTCCATGTGCTGCCCCAGAGCAACATAATTTGAAAACAATGTCATGTTGTACATGGACACTGAAAACATCCAACTGAGATGACCTCTCGGGACTCTCCACTGCCTAATTTGTCATGCTGCTTGTCTGACATCCGCTATTAGATGAGCAGAAATTGTCACCAATTAAAATACTGGGAAGCCTAAAGTCACCGTTGTTGGTCTCCAACACAAACTTAACTCCCGAGCCGCCAACTCAATTTCACTTCTTGGGCCAATTTTAACCAGATTGTTTGTAACCTCCGGATCCTATCTGACCCCAAGATGAGGCTTTGAACCCCATCTTTTCTCTAGTACCTATATCTCTATAATCATCTACTTCTGCAACACAGTTCATGTCCTCCTCTATTTCTTTTTTTTTAATAAATATTTTATTGAAAATTTTTGGTCAACCAACACAGTACATTGTGCATCCTTTACACATATATTATAACAACACAAATAACAATGACCTATTTTATAAACAAAAAAAAAAATAAAAAAAATTTGAATAAATAATAAATAACAAAAATGAAAACTAACCCCAATTGGCAACTGCCTTATCACAAGTAACACTCTCCAAAAATATAATTTAACAGTCCAATATATAATTATCTGTAGCAACGACCTATACATATTATACAGTATATATTAACAACCCTGAGAGTCCTTCTGGTTCCTCCTTCCCCCCGCCCCCCCTTGCCCGATCCTGGGCTGCTGCTGCTGCCTTCTTTTTTCCATTCCATCTATCTTTCTGCGAGGTATTCGACGAACGGTTGCCACCGCCTGGTGAACCCTTGAGCCGACCCCCTTAGAACCAACTTAATCCGCTCTAGCTTTATAAACCCTGCCATGTCATTTATCCAGGTCTCCACCCCCGGGGGCTTGGCTTGTTTCCACATTAACAATATCCTGCGCCGGGCTACTAGGGACGCAAAGGCCAAAACATCGGCCTCTCTTGCCTCCTGCACTCCCGGCTCTTGTGCAACCCCAAATATAGCCAACCCCCAGCTTGGTTCGACCCGGACCCCCACTACTTTTGAAAGCACCTTTGTCACCCCCATCCAAAACCCCTGTAGTGCCGGGCATGACCAAAACATATGGGTATGATTCGCTGGGCTTCTCGAGCACCTCGCACACCTATCCTCCACCCCAAAAAATTTACTGAGCCGTGCTCCAGTCATATGCGCCCTGTGTAATACCTTAAACTGAATCAGGCTTAGCCTGGCACACGAGGACGACGAGTTTACCCTGCTTAGGGCATCTGCCCACAGCCCCTCCTCGATCTCCTCCCCCAGCTCTTCTTCCCATTTCCCTTTTAGTTCTTCTACCATAGTCTCCCCTTCGTCCCTCATTTCCCTATATATATCTGACACCTTACCATCCCCCACCCATGTCTTTGAGATCACTCTGTCCTGCACCTCTTGTGTCGGGAGCTGCGGGAATTCCCTCACCTGTTGCCTCACAAAAGCCCTCAGTTGCATATACCTGAATGCATTCCCTTGGGGCAACCCATATTTCTCGGTCAGCGCTCCCAGACTCGCGAACTTCCCATCCACAAACAGATCTTTCAGTTGCGTTATTCCTGCTCTTTGCCACATTCCATATCCCCCATCCATTCCCCCCGGAGCAAACCTATGGTTGTTTCTTATCGGGGACCCCCCCAAGGCTCCAGTCTTTCCCCTATGCCGTCTCCACTGTCCCCAAATCTTCAGTGTAGCCACCACCACCGGGCTTGTGGTGTAGTTCCTCGGTGAGAACGGCAATGGGGCTGTCACCATAGCCTGTAGGCTAGTCCCCCTACAGGACGCCCTCTCTAATCTCTTCAACGCCGCTCCCTCCTCCTCTCCCATACACTTACTCACCATTGAAATATTAGCGGCCCAATAATACTCACTTAGGCTCGGTAGTGCCAGCCCCCCCCTATCCCTGCTACGCTGTAAGAATCCCTTCCTCACTCTCGGGGTCTTCCCGGCCCACACAAAACCCATGATGCTCTTTTCAATCCTTTTTAAAAAAGCCTTCGTGATCACCACCGGGAGGCACTGAAACACAAAGAGGAATCTCGGGAGGACCACCATCTTAACCGCCTGCACCCTCCCTGCCAGTGACAGGGATACCATATCCCATCTCTTGAAATCCTCCTCCATTTGTTCCACCAACCGCGTTAAATTTAACCTATGCAATGCGCCCCAATTCTTGGCTATCTGGATCCCCAGGTAACGAAAGTCCCTTGTTACCTTCCTCAACGGTAGGTCCTCTATTTCTCTACTCTGCTCCCCTGGATGCACCACAAACAACTCACTTTTCCCCATGTTCAATTTATACCCTGAAAAATCCCCAAACTCCCCAAGTATCCGCATTATTTCTGGCATCCCCTCCGCCGGGTCTGCCACGTATAGTAGCAAATCGTCCGCATACAAAGATACCCGGTGTTCTTCTCCTCCTCTAAGTACTCCCCTCCACTTCATGGAACCCCTCAACGCTATCGCCAGGGGCTCAATCGCCAGTGCAAACAATAATGGGGACAGAGGGCATCCCTGCCTTGTCCCTCTATGGAGCCGAAAATATGCAGATCCCCGTCCATTCGTGACCACGCTCGCCATCGGGGCCCTATACAACAGCTGCACCCATCTAACATACCCCTCTCCAAAACCAAATCTCCTCAACACCTCCCACAAATAATCCCACTCCACTCTATCAAATGCTTTCTCGGCATCCATCGCCACTACTATCTCCGTTTCCCCCTCTGGTGGGGGCATCATCATTACCCCTAACAGCCTCCGTATATTCGTGTTCAGCTGTCTCCCCTTCACAAACCCAGTTTGGTCCTCGTGGACCACCCCCGGGACACATTCCTCTATTCTCATTGCCATTACCTTGGCCAGGATCTTGGCATCTACATTTAGGAGGGAAATAGGTCTATAGGACCCGCATTGTAGTGGGTCCTTTTCCTTCTTTAAGAGAAGCGATATCGTTGCTTCAGACATAGTCGGGGGCAGTTGTCCCCTTTCCTTTGCCTCATTAAAGGTCCTCGTCAATACCGGGGCGAGCAAGTCCACATATTTTCTATAGAATTCGACTGGGAATCCATCCGGTCCCGGGGCCTTTCCCGCCTGCATGCTCCTAATTCCTTTCACCACTTCTTCTACCTCGATCTGTGCTCCCAGTCCCACCCTTTCCTGCTCTTCCACCTTGGGAAATTCCAGCCGATCCAAAAAGCCCATCATTCTCTCCCTCCCATCCGGGGGTTGCGCTTCATATAATTTTTTATAAAATGTCTTGGAACACTCCATTCACTCTCTCAGCTCCCCGCTCCATCTCTCCTTCCTCATCCCTCACTCCCCCTATTTCCCTCGCTGCTCCCCTTTTCCTCAATTGGTGTGCCAGCAACCTGCTCGCCTTCTCCCCATATTCGTACTGTACACCCTGTGCCTTCCTCCATTGTGCCTCTGCAGTGCCCGTAGTCAGCAAGTCAAATTCTACATGTAGCCTTTGCCTTTCCCTGTACAGTCCCTCCTCCGGTGCTTCCGCATATGGTCTGTCCACCCTCAAAAGTTCTTGCAGCAACCGCTCCCGTTCCTTACTCTCCTGCTCCCCTTTATGTGCCCTTATTGATATCAGCTCCCCTCTAACCACCGCCTTCAACGCCTCCCAGACCACTCCCACCTGGACCTCCCCATTATCATTGAGTTCCAGGTACTTTTCAATGCACCCCCTCACCCTTAGACACACCCCCTCATCTGCCATTAGTCCCATGTCCATTCTCCAGGGTGGGCGCCCTCCTGTTTCCTCCCCTATCTCCAAGTCTACCCAGTGTGGAGCGTGATCCGAAATGGCTATAGCCGTATACTCCGTTCCCCTCACCTTCGGGATCAACGCCCTTCCCAGCACAAAAAAGTCTATTCGCGAGTAGACTTTATGGACATAGGAGAAAAACGAGAACTCCTTACTCCTAGGTCTGCTAAATCTCCACGGGTCTACACCTCCCATCTGCTCCATAAAATCTTTAAGTACCTTGGCTGCTGCCGGCCTCCTTCCCGTCCTGGACTTCGACCTATCCAGCCCTGGTTCCAACACCGTATTAAAATCTCCCCCCATTATCAGCTTTCCCAGCTCTAGGTCCGGAATGCGTCCGAGCATCCGCCTCATAAAATTGGCATCGTCCCAGTTCGGGGCATTTACATTTACCAAAACCACCGTCTCCCCCTGTAGTTTGCCACTCACCATCACGTATCTGCCCCCGTTATCCGCCACTATAGTCTTTGCCTCGAACATTACCCGCTTCCCCACTAATATAGCCACCCCCCTGTTTTTCGCATCTAGCCCCGAATGGAGCACCTGCCCCACCCATCCTTTGAGTAGCCTAACCTGGTCTATCAGTTTCAGGTGCGTTTCCTGTAGCATAACCACATCTGCCTTAAGTTTCTTAAGGTGTGCGAGTACCCATGCCCTCTTTATCGGCCCGTTCAGCCCTCTCACGTTCCACGTGATCAGCCGGGTTGGGGGGCTTCCTACCCCCCCTCCCTTGTCGATTAGCCATCCCCTTTTTCCAGCTCCTCACCCGGTTCCCACGCAGCTGTATCTCCCCCAGGCGGTGCCCCCCCACCCATCCCCTCCCATACCAGCTCCCCCCTCTCCCCAGCAGCAGCAACCCAGTAATTCCCCCCTCCCACCCCCCCCCGCTAGCGTAATTACTCTCCCCATGTTGCCCCCAGAAGTCAGCAAACTCTGGCCGACCTCAGCTTCCCCCCGTGACCTCGGCTCGCACCGTGCGACGCCCCCTCCTTCCTGCTTCTCTATTCCCGCCATGATTATCATAGCGCGGGAACCAAGCCCGCGCTTCTCCCTTGACCCCGCTCCCAATGGCCAACGCCCCATATCCTCCACCTCCCCCCATCACCACCTGTGGAAGAGAAGAGAAAAGTTACCACATCGCAGGATTAGTACATAAAACTCCTCTTTCCCCCTTTTTTAACCCCCCTCTTCGCCCCCCACATTCGCCCCAACACTTTGTTCAAACGTTCTTTTTAATAACCCGCTCATTCCAGTTTTTCTTCCACAATAAAAGTCCACGCTTCATCCGCCGTCTCAAAGTAGTGGTGCCTCCCTCGATATGTGACCCACAGTCTTGCCGGTTGCAGCATTCCAAATTTTATCTTCTTTTTATGAAGCACCGCCTTGGCCCGATTAAAGCTCGCCCTCCTTCTCGCCACCTCCGCACTCCAGTCTTGATAAACGCGGATCACCGCGTTCTCCCATTTACTGCTCCGAGTTTTCTTTGCCCATCTAAGGACCATTTCTCTATCCTTAAAACGGAGGAATCTCACCACTATGGCTCTGGGAATTTCTCCTGCTCTCGGTCCTCGCGCCATCACTCGGTATGCTCCCTCCACCTCCAACGGACCCGCCGGGGCCTCCGCTCCCATTAACGAGTGCAGCATCGTGCTCACATATGTCCCGACGTCCGCTCCCTCCGCACCTTCAGGAAGACCAAGAATCCTCAGGTTGTTCCTCCTTGCGTTGTTCTCCAGTGCCTCCAACCTTTCCACACATCGTTTCTGATGTGCCTCATGCGTCTCCGTCTTCACCACCAGGCCCTGTATGTCGTCCTCATTCTCGGCTGCCTTTGCCTTCACGACCCGAAGCTCCCGCTCCTGGGTCTTTTGTTCCTCCTTTAGCCCTTCGATCGCCTGTAGTATCGGGGCCAACAGCTCTTTCTTCATTTCCTTTTTGAGCTCTTCCACACAGCATTTCAAGAACTCTTGTTGTTCAGGGCCCCATGTTAAACTGCCACCTTCCGACGCCATCTTGGTTTTTGCTTGCCTTCCTTGCCGCTGTTCTAAAGGATCCACTGCAATCCGGCCACTTTCTCCTCCTTTTTTCATCCGTATCCAGGGGGGATTCCCTTCTGGTTTACCGCACAGTGTTTTTAGCCGTCAAAATTGCCGTTGGGGCTCCTATCAAGAGCCCAAAAGTCCGTTTCACCGGGAGCTGCCGAAACGTGCGACTCAGCTGGTCATCGCCGCACCCGGAAGTCTCATGTCCTCCTCTATTTCAACCGACGGTCTGCTGAAACCTTCAAAGCTTTCTTACCTCTAAAACGCAACTAGCCCAATGATGTCCTGGACAACTTTACATCTACCACCGTCAGTAAATTTGAGCTCATTCAAAACACTGCCGCTCATATCCACCTCTCAACACTGTCACCGATTTGTCACACTGCTTGTTCAACATCCAGTACTGCATAAACAGGAATTTCTTCCAGCTAAACATGTGGAAGACTTTCCTGACACAATCTTCATTTCCCAGCCAGACTCCATTCCTCTCCTGGGCTATTGTCAGATGAAGCAGATCAATCACAACCTTCATATCCTATTTGACTCCAAAATTACCTTCCAACCACACAGCCAATCCATCAGCAAGACAACATCTGCCTCAGCTCAACTGCTGTCAAGTGCAAGTAAGTATGTAAATAGTCCAACTAGGGAAGTAGTATACTGGGCCTAGTATTGGGGAATGATCCCAGCCAGGTGATTGAACTTTCAGTCGGGAAGCATTTCAAGAATAGTGGGCATTATTCTGTAAGTTTGAAGGTACTCGTGGATAGAGTAGTCCTTGAACGGATGGATTTGTTTGTCACGTGTACCGAGGTACAGTGAAAAGTATTGTTCTGTGTACACTTCAGACAGATCATTCCGTACATGAAAAGAAAATACATAGGGCAAACAAAATACACAATGTAAATACATAAGACACCGGTATCAGGTGAAGCATACAGGAGCGTTGTACTACTTAGTAGAGAAGATGTGTGAAGAGATCAGATCAGTCCATAAGAGGGTCGTTTGGGAGTCTGGTAACAGCAGGTAAGAAGCTGTTTTTGAATCTGTTAGTGCGTGTTCTCAGGCTTTTGTATCTCCTGCCTGAAGAGTGAATAAGCCGGGTGGGAAGGGTCTTTGATCATGCTGCCTGCTTTCCCAAGGCAGCGGGAGGTGTAGACAATTGGAAGGGGGGGGGTTCATGTGATGGACCGGGCGGTGTTCACGACACTAGTTTGTTACGGTCTTGGGCTGAGCAGTTGTCATACCAAGCAGTGATGTAGCCAAATAGGATGCTTTCTATGGTGTATCTGTAAAAGTTGGTAAGAGTCAATGTGGGCATGTCGAATTTCCTTAGTTTCCGGAGAAAGTAGAGAAGCTGTTGTGCTTTCTTGGTCATAGCGTTGACGTGGATGGACCAGGACAGATTTTTGGTGATGTGCACACCTAGGAATTTGAAGCGGTCAACCATCTCCAACGCTGCCCCGTTGATGCGGTTATGTACGATACTTTGCTTCCTGAAGTCAATGATCAGCTCTTTAGTTTTGCTGATATTGAGCGTGAGATTGTTGTTGTTACACCACTGCACTAGGTTCTCCATCTCCCTCCTGTGTTCTGATTTAGCGTTGTTCGAGATCCGACCCACTACCGTCATGTCGTTAGAAAACGTGTAGATGGAGTTGGAGCCAAATTTTGCCACGCAAAGGTGGTGAAGGTGGCATTTTATACGTATATAAAGAACAAGAGGATAGTCCACTCGAGGACAGAGGAGGGAATCTATGCATGGAGCTCGAGGAAATGGGTGAGGTACCAAATGAGCACTTTGCATCAGTATTCATCAAAGAGAGGGACTTGGTGGAAGATGAGTCCAGGGAAGGGAGTGTAGATATTCTGGGTCATGTAGATATCAAAAAGGAAGCGTTGGGCATCTTAAAAAGCATTAAGGTGGATAGGTCCCCAGGGCTTGATGGGATCTACCCTAGAATACGGAGGGAGGCAAGGGAGGAAATTAATGGGGCCTTGACAAAAATCTTTATACCCTCATTGGCTCAGGTGAGGTCCCAGAGGATTGGAGAATAGCCAATGTTGTTCCTTTGTTTAAGAAGTGAGAAGGAATAATCCAGGAAATTATAGACCTATGAGTCTTACGTCAGTGGTAGGGAAATTATTGAAAAAGATTCTTAGGGACAGGATTTACTCACATTTGGAAACAAACAGACTTATTAGTGATAAGTAGCATGGTTTTGTGAAAGGTAGGTTGTGTCTCACTAACTTGCTAAGAACTTTTTGAGGAAGTGATGAAATTAATTGATGAAGGAAGGGCATTGGATGTTGTCTACATGGACTTCAGTAAAGCCTTTGACAAGGTCCCTCATGGCAGGCTGGTACAAAAGGTGAAGTCACACGGGATCAGAGGTCAGCTGGCAAGATGGATACAGAACTGGCTCAGTCATAGAAAATAGAGCGTAGCGGTGGAAGGAATGGAATGAAACTCTGAGTAGCGGTGTTCCGCAGGCCTAATCAGCAAGTTTGCAGACGACACAAAGATTGGTGGAGTTGCGATAGTGAAGAGGATTTTCAAAGGATACAGCAGGATATCGATCGGGTGGAGACTTGGGCGGAGAAATGGCCGATGCAGTTTAACTCGGACAAATGTGAGGTAATGCATTGTGGAAGCCTAATACAGGTGGGCATTATCAGTAAATGGCAGAATCCTTAAGAGTATTGTCAGGCAGAGAGATTTTGGTGTACAGGTCCACAGATCACTGAAAGTGACAATGCATGTGGATAAGGCAGTCAAGGAGGCATATGGCATGCTTGCCTTCATCAGTTGTGGCATTGAGTATAAAAATTGGCAACTCATGCTGCAGCTGTACAGAACCTTGGCTAGGCCACATTTGGAATATTGCGTATAATTCTGGTCGCCACACTATCAGAAGGACGTGGATGCTTTGGAGAGGCTACACAAGAGGCTTACCAGGATGTTGCCTGGTCTGGAAGGTATTAGCCATGAGGAGAGGTTGGATAAACCCAGATTGTTGTTTTCACTGGAACGACAGATGTTGAGGGGCAACCTGAGTGGGCAGCACGGTAGCATTGTGGATAGCACAATTGCTTCACAGCTCCAGGGTCCCAGGTTCGATTCCGGCTTGGGTCACTGTCTGTGCGGAGTCTGCACATCCTCCCCGTGTGCGCGTGGGTTTCCTCTGGGTGCTCTGGTTTCCTCCCACAGTCCAAAGATGTGCAGGTTACGTGGATTGGCCATGATAAATTGCCCTTAGTGTCCAAAATTGCCCTTAGTGTTGGGTGGGGTTACTGGGTTATGGGGATAGGGTGGAGGTGTTGATCTTGGGTAGGGTGCTCTTTCCAAGAGCCGGTGCAGACTCGATGGGCCAAATGGCCTCCTTCTGCACTGTAAATTCTATGATAAGAGGTTTACATAATGAGTGGCATGGACAGAGTGGATAGTCAGACACCTTTTTAACAGAGTAGAAAAGTCAATTATTAGCGGGCATAGGTTTAAGGTATGAGGGGCAAAGTTTAGAGATCTGAGAGGGATCTTTTTTTTTTCTTTACGCAGGGGGTAGTGGGTACCTGGAACTCGTTGCCGGAGGGGGGGGGAAGCAAGTACGACAATGATGTTTAAGGGGCGTCTTGACAAATACATGAATAGGATGGGAATAGAGGGATACGGACCCCGGAAGTTCAGAAGAGTTTAGTTTAGACGGGAATCCTGATTGGCACAGGCTTGGAGGGCCGAAAGGCCTGTTCCTATGCTGTATTATTCTGGATTTGTTTGTTACGACTTTTCTATTGATAGTCTGGCTGGCCTTAACATGCAAGTCCTGCTCAGCCATCATCCCTGTGTTCAATGACCCAACATCACCTAGTCTGGCAATATTCACATTAAAAAAATTCTCATTGTTGTTTTCAAATCCCTTCACGTTCTTGATCTAGTTACCCCACAATCCCTCTCAACATCCTTAAGCCTTACAATCCTCCAAAATCTCTGCACCCTTCTAATTCTGGCATCTTATGTACCTTTAATTTCCTTCGCTCCATTACTGGCAGGTGGCCTTCAGCTGCTTCGATCCTATGCTCATCATTCACTCTCTAAACATCTGCCCCTCTCTCACTCTCCATTTTCTTTTAAGTAAACTTTGCTTGCTTCTTAGGCTAAGCTCTTGATCAACTTTTCTCAGGTCTCTATCGGTTTAATGGCAAACATTTTGTCTGATAACGTTGGGGTGTTCATTAGATCAAAGATTATGTACAACTGCATGTTGTTATCTGAGCTGATTGGTAACACCCATTCATTTTATAAAACAAATGTATAAAAACATAATAAATTCTTGCAGACTGTAGTTTGACTAACCTATTAAACCAACAGGTTTGTTTCAAATCACTAGCTTTCGGAGCACTGCTTCTTCAGTGCTCCCACATCCGGCATCTCCACATTATGACTATTAAACACAGGCATTAAAGTAGACCATTTATCCCTTCAGTCATACCATGGCTGTTGTTTCATTCATACCACAGCTGTTATGTACTTCAACTGCATTTATTCCATTTTCCAGAAGACTCTTGCCCAACAGAAATTCATAACTCTCAGAAATAATAATTTTCAAATGGCCCCCCACCGTAGCCTTTTTAAAGGGACAGTTCCTGATTACCACAATGCTGTGTGAAAAAGTGCTTTCAAATTTCACTTCCAAATGACCTAGCTCTAATTTTAAGATTATGCCCCCACTGTTCAGCTTACATTCCCCATGGAACAATTACTCTGCATCAGGTCTTTTTTTTACCTTTTTAAACATCTTGGTTCAGTAAGTTTATATACTTCTCAGCAATCAATCAATTCTTTAAGCCCTTGTATAATTCTAAACAATGGAGTTGACATTTACTAAAATTTTGCAGGGGGAAAAAAAGTAAAAGAAATTTACTAATGCATCACAATATTGTTAATGCAGAAATAGAATAATCAATACACTGATATCTTGACACTGTAAATACACTTCTACTGTTCTACTTACTGAGAAGAACGACGTACCACAGAATCTGGAACAAATTCCTCTGACGAAACCAGTATGTGCTTGTAAAGTGCGGACGCATTGACGGTTCATCAAGTTCCAAATTTTTAACTGCGCAAGAATAACAAATGCAATTCACATTATGTCAAGAACTCAACACAAACTACCTCTTTCTGAAGTGACAATGAAAATCCTCCATTAGTGCATTAATATATTAAGACGTTTGAAGCGTCAGAAATTTCAAAGCGATTGCTGAAATTGCAATTCAATTTATATAAAATGTATGCGAACCAGGTAATTTTCTGAAGGCAAAACCTCCAGCTGGATTTGTCATTATATAAACCAGTGTCCTAAAACACAAGTCTTATTTAAGGGTGACGGAGCTGAATGGAATAGCATCTACATCATTGCTCATACGTGGGTAAATAGTTAAACTGGTTTGCTTTGGCCCTGGATAATATTGTTGTAGCTGCAGTATGCACTGAGCTAGTGGGGTCGCTAATAACATTGGCACCTCTTGAGCTTGCATCCAGAATGAGGAAATAAATTTAACTATAGAACTGCAACAAAAGTCCTGATGAAAGGTCACAACCTGGAATATTAACTCTTGCTGCTGCCAAGCCAGATGAATATTTTCAGTATTTTCTGTTTTATTTTAGATTTACTGCATACGCTTTTGGGTTAAAGGTATGTTGTTACAACAATATTTGGTATCACAATCCCAGTAGGGGAATCATAAATCAAATTTACTAAATGACCCCCAAATGAAGGGAGGAACAAAATTTCACTTTTTGTAACTACTTTAAAGCGAATTAGAATCGATGCAAATTACACGTGAATGAACAAGTAAATGATACTTTAAATAAAAAGGTAATTTCACTTTAAATAGGCAATACAATAAAGATAGGTCTTATAACACCACACGCATTCGCAATATTCCCCACAGACACGTAGAACCGCTTCCAGTGCAAGTATATCCCTCCTCAAGTAAGGAGACCAGAACTACACAGTAATCCAGGTGCAATGTCATCATTGCAAGGCTGCACTACTCCGTTTTATACTCCATTCTCCTTGCAATAAAGGGCAACATTCCTACTGCCTTTCTAATTACTTGCTGCATCTACATGCAAACTTTTTATGCTTCAGGTATAAAAAGGCCCAGAACCCTCTGTACCGATGCATTCTGCAATCTTTCTCCATTTTAATAATATGCTGCTTTTCTCTCCTTCTTACCAAAGTGGACAAACTCATTTTCCCACATTATACTCCATCTGCCAGATTTTTGTCTGCCCAATGTATCTATATTCCTTGTGTCCTCCTCACAACGTATTATATTTCTACCTAGCTTTGTACCATTAGCAACTCTGGCTACAAGGCAACCCATCCCTTCAACCATGTCATTAATATAGATCGTAAAAAGTTATGGTCCCAGCACTGACCCCTGTGGCAATCCACGAGTTACAAGTTGCCTATTACCCATTTATCCAGTTATTCAAGATATTCGCTTTATATTCAAAAAATTACAATTGATCCCTTCGTAATTGATGCAAGCTCTTAAAAAGTTGATTCGAAACATTGAGAAGCAATTAGATTCAATAGAGTTTTTAAATAAATTACAAATTTCCTTGTTGTAATACTTCAGGGTCAAAGATAGTCACAGCAGCAGTAGGTAGTAGTTGAAGGATTATTTTAACAGCATGGAAGAATACTTCAGGAAGTACTATGACCAGTGTAATAGAAAGGTGGATAATATTGGATATGAAAGCAGTAGTAAATACTGGGATGTCATAGATACAAAAATACCAGAGCTGAAATTAAAAAGGTGATATTTTCTAAATCTCAACAAAATATCTTTTCTGTTTTGAAAGCTTTATCGCCTAAACAGCATTGGTATTTAATTTGAAAAATAATAATGAATTGCGTTTTTGGGGTCTGGCAGTAACGGATCAACAAAGCTCTCCAAGCTCTAAGGTTGAGTGGAGAAGGGAGATGATGAATCTGCAGGAGGATTTGCAGGAGGATGGGGAGGGAGTGGAAAAACTGATTTTAATGCAGTAAACAGAGGGGCAGAGGCCGTGCATGCATAATAGAATGCCATAACAAACAAAACACAGAAAGTAGGGCCAACAATATGAGATGGTCCAACATCAGGAGATGGGAGTAAAGCGCCATCAATATGGCAATAGGAAGAGGTTTCAAGATGTAAACAATTAGACAAATAAAGTCAGGGAATATGATCTCTCTCTTTTAGTTCTGTTTTGAAGAGGAGTCATATTGGACTTTAAATGTAATAGTTTTGCCCTTTGCAGATGCTGCCAGACCGGAGTTTTCCAGCACTTTGCCTTTGTTTCCATTTTATGACATTCATTTTGTGCAAACGGATGCAACAGAAAGCTTCACAGAGCAGCGGAGAGTGAGTAGGCAGAAGGAGAAAACACGATATGTTCTCGGTTATTGTTTACCTCCTGTTGTCCAGCCTACGCATATGCCTATGAAATCCTAGTACTGTCTACATGCTATCTTTGTTCTGTTCTACTGAGAACATGTACATTTAAGACAAAGGCTAAAAGTGAGGATCTAAATCAGAGCATATTTTTATCCAATCTAAATTTTTTATTGTGGCACTAAGTATCACGAATGAATTCTGTTAAAGCAGCAAGTTATATCACTATCTTCAATGGGTATCCAACATCTGGAAAAAAAAAATCTATTGCTAACTCCTCGTCTTATTGCTTCTACTTTGTTGTAATATGGTTCTTTATCTTGTACTCGCCATCCCTGGCCAAATGGATGTCTCACAAATTACATATACTATTACATCAAGCTAGGACAGTTTTGTGAAGTGACAGGTACAGGCATTCAAGAAATAGGAACAAGGTTGGTCCACAGTTGAGATGGAGCCAAATTTGGAGAGGAGAGTCACTGAGCAAGGTGTATGGCAAGGATGCAGACGGTATTTTTTGGTAGGATTGTATGACAGTTGTACTTTGAAACAATGTGGTAGAGGACTTCCGGTTGCGGCTATGCGGAGCTAAGTCGCACATTTGGCGGCTCCCGCAAAAACGGACTTTTGGACTCTTTTCAGGGCCCCCAACGGCACTTTTGAGACGTTACCCGGTGTGGGAAGGAGATTATAACAGCTCCCCGATAGTATATGGCTTCTGCTAGGAGCGGGGCGACTAAAAAGGTGGTGGTGGACCCGAAGAAGGCGCGAGGGAAGAACAAAATGGCGGCGGGCTGAGACCAGGCAGCGTGGATACAGTGGGCGGAGGAGCAGCAGGAGGGTATCCAGCGCTGCTTCAGAGAGATTAAAGCGGACCTGCTAGAGCCGATGAAGGCTTCTGTTGATAAGCTGCTGGAGACACAGACGGTCCAGGGGGTGGCGATCCGCAAGGCTCGACAAAAGATATCCGACAACGAGGACGAGATCTTAGGCCTGCCGGTAAAGGTGGAGGCGCACGAGGCGCTCCACAAGAAATGGCAGGAGCGGTTCGAGGAGATGGAGAATCGGTCAAGGCGGAAGAATCTGCGGATTCTGGGCCTCCCGGAGGGGCTGGACGTGGGAGCCTATGTGGTCATCATGTTGAACTCGCTGATGGAGCTGGAAGGGGCCCATAGAGTGCTGGCGAGGAGGCCCAAGGCTAACGAGCCTCCGCAGGCGGTGCTGGTGAGGTTCCAACGGTTCGTCAATCGGGAGTGTGTGCTCAGGTGGGCCAAGAAGGAGAGGAGCAGCAGGTGGGAGAACGCGGAGGTTAGAATATACCAGGACTGGAGCGGGGAGGTGGCGAAGAGGAGTGCCGGGTACAATCGAGTGAAGGTGGTGCTGCACAGGAAGGGGGTGCGGTTTGGCATGTTGTAGCCGGCGCGACTGTGGGTACCAGCACCATTATTTTGAGTTTCCGGAGGAGGCGTGGGCCTTTGTTCAGGCCGAGAAATTGGACACAGATTGTGGGTCAGGATGGGCGTTTGGGGACTGCGGTTGATATGTTGTGTTTTTTTTTTTGAGTGGGGGGGGACCTTTGCTTTGCTCCTGGTTTCTCTTTCTCTGTGTTTTTCTCTTTCGGGTTGGTGAGGGTGGTTGGGGCGGGTTGGGCACTGTTTTGGTTGAGTTGGTCGGGGGGGGGGGGGGGGAGGCTCTTGGAGGGGGATAGGTAAACGGAACAGGGGTGGTGGCCGGCGGTGAGATGGGGCCCCGCAGGGGAGTCGGAGGCCCGAGTCGGGGTGAGGAGATTGGGCCTGTAAAAGGAGCTGCGTCAGAGGTGGCGGGGCCGGGTAGGTGGAAAGCGCGGGCTTTTTCCCGTGCTGAAGACTGGAGGGGGCGGGGAAGCGAGGGTTGTTTCCCGCGCTTAGAATGTTAGGGGGAGGGGGAGAGCCTATGGATGGGGAACAGGAGAGGAGGGTGTGTCACACAATGGGAGGAGTCGAAGGAGAGGCTGGAGTGGCTGGGGTCAGCTGACTTGCGGAAGTGCAATTGTGGGGGGGGGGGGGGGGGGGGGGGAGAGAGAGAGAGAGTAAATCAGCTAGGATGGGTCCTAGCCGGGGGGGGGGATTTCCAGCTGATAACCTGGAATGTAAGGGGACTGAATGGGCCGGTTAAGCGGGCCCGTGTGTTCGCGCACCTGAAGGGGCTGAAGGCGGATGTGGTTATGCTCCAGGAGACACACCTGAAGGTGGCAGACCAGGTAAGATTGAGGAAAGGGTAGGTAGGTCAGGTGTTTCACTCGGGACTGGATGCCAAAAATCGAGGGGTGGCGATCTTGGTGGGAAAGGTGTCATTCGAGGCGTCGAGCATTGTGGCAGATAATGGCGGTAGGTACGTAATGTTAAGTGGTAAGTTGCAGGGAGAGAGGGTGGTACTGGTCAATGTGTATGCCCCGAATTGGGACAATGCGGGTTTTATGCGGCGTATGTTGGGTCGGATCCCAGACTTGGAAGTGGGGGGGCCTAATAATGGGGGGAGACTTTAACACGGTGCTGGATCCGGCACTGGATCGCTCCAGGTCTAGGACGGGTAGGAGGCTGGCGGCGGCGTGAGTGCTGAGGGGGTTTATGGACCAGATGGGAGGGGTGGACCCTTGGAGATTTGCAAGTCCGGGGGCTAGGGAATTTTCATTCTTCTCACATGTCCATAAGGCTTATTCCCGAATCGACTTTCTCATTTTGAGTAGGACGCTGATAGCGAGAGTAGAGGATACTGAGTATTCGGCAATAGCCATTTCAGACCACGCCCCGCATTGGGTGGACTTGGAGATGGGGGAGGAGGGACCAGCGCCCGTTGTGGCGCTTGGAGGTGGGGCTGTTGGCGGACAAGGAGGTGAGCGAGCGGGTCCGAGGAAGTATAGAGAGGTACTTGGAGACCACGACAACGGGGCAGTCCGAGTGAGGATGGTATGGGAGGCGCTGAAGACGGTGGTGAGGGGACAGCTGATCTCCATTAGGGCCCACAAGGAGCGGGGGGGGAGGGTGGTGGGGGAGATGGTGAGAGTAGACAGGAGGTATGCAGAGGTGCCAGAGGAAGGATTGTTGAGGAAGAGGCGCAGCCTCCAGGCCGAATTCGACCTGGTGACCACCAGGAAGGCGGAGGTGCAGTGGAGGAAGTCCAGCGGGCGATTTACGAGTATGGGGAAAAGGCAAGCCAGATGCTGGCGCATCAGCTTCGGAAGCGGGACGCAGCTAGGGAGATCGGGGGAGTTAAGGATAGGGGAGAGTGTGGTGCGCAGTGAGGTTGGCATCAATGGGGTCTTCAGGGACTTTTACGAGGAATTGTACCGATCCGAGCCCCCACGGGAGGGGGGGGGGGGGGGGGGAGGGATGGGCCGCTTCCTGGACCAATTGAGGTTTCCAAAGGTGGAAGAGGGACTGGTGGCCCTGATTGGGCTGGAGGAGCTGACCAAAGGGATAGGAAGCATGCAGGCGGGGAAGGCACTGGGGCCGGACGGTTTCCCAGTCGAATTCTATAAAAAATATATGGACCATTTGGGCCCGTTGCTAGTCAGGACCTTCAATGAGGCAAGGGAGGGGGGGGGGGGGGGGGGCTTTGCCCCCGATGTCCCGGGCACTGATCTCCTTGATCCTGAAGCAGGACAAGGATCCCCTGCAGTGTGGGTCTTACAGACCGATTTCCTTGCTAAATGTAGATGCCACGGTGCTGGCGAAGGTCTTAGCCACGAGGATTGAGGATTGTGTGCCGCAGATCATCCATGAAGACCAGACGGGGTTTGTGAAGGGGAGGCAGTTGAACGCGAATGTGGTGAGGCTTTTGAACATTATCATGATGTCGGCGAGGGAGGGGGAGGCGGAGATAGTGGTGGCGATGGACGCTGAGAAAGCCTTCGATAGAGAGTGGGGGTACCTGTGGGAGGGGCTGAAGAGGTTTGGGGAGGGTTTGTCAAGTGGGTTAGGCTGTTGTATGAGGTCCCGATGGAGAATGTGGCCACAAACAGCAGGAGGTCAGAGTACTTTCGGTTGCACCGAGGGACGAGGCAGGGTGTCCCCTGTCCCCCCTGCTCTTCGCACTGGCGATTGAACCCCTGGCTATGGCACTGAGGGAGTAAAGGAACTGGAGGGGGTTGGTGCGGGGTGGGGAGGAGCACAGGGTGTCGCTCTATGCGGACGACCTGCTGCTGTATGTGGCGGACCTGGTGGGAGGAATGCCGGAGGTAATGAGGATTCTTAGGGAATTCGGGGACTTTCGGGGTACAAGTTCAACATGGGAAAGAGTGAGCTGTTCGTGGTTCACCCAGGGGACCAGGAGCGGGGGATTGGCAAGCTCCCACTAAAAAGGGCGGAGAGGAGCTTCAGGTATTTGGGGGTCCAGGTGGCCAGGAGCTGGGGGGCCCTGCATAGGCTTAATTTTACAAGGCTGGTGGAGCCAAGGAGGTATACCACGAGACCGGTGGTGGCGGCTGCCCTCAAAATTTGGTGGGGTTCATTAAATTGGAGAGGGTGAAATTCGCCTTGAGGGTCGGTACAAGGGTTCTTTAGGCAGTGGCAACCGTTCTTAGACTTCCTGGCAGAACGGTACACATTGGTCAATGGCAGCAGCAACTCGGGCGGGGGGGGGGGTTACTTTATTTTTGTTTCTGTTATTTACACTGGAGGGTCCAGGGGGGTGTATATACCAGTGGTGTTAAGTCGGGGTGTTAATGTTAATTTATTATTTATGTACAGGGGGAGGGGGGGTAAGGAGGTTTGCTTTTCCAGACCGTGTTTTGTACTTAACCCTGTTGGGTTCCTTTTTCATTTTGTTATTGATATTTTATGAAAACCTTAATAAAAATTATTTTTAAAAAAAGAAACAATGGGGTGAACCAGGAGAGAAAATTAAATAAGCAACTACTTTTTAAAAAATCAAATATTTGAAAGCAAATGAATTAAAATCCAGAAAAAATTAGGAAGATTAAAATAAAGCCTGGCAGTGGCCAGACAAGGCTTGCTATGTTTAACAGGTGATGCTTCTCTTTAATGGACTCATGTAAAAATATATGTATCTAATAGTAGTGGAGACCCATTTTTGGTGTTGCTCTCCCAGGATCTAATCTACATCAAAAGAGATTTGTGGCATTAAGTATCACGAATATGACACGCCTGGGCTTCAAGCTCTCAAAATTTAGCTATTCCTGCAGCAGATACATAAACTGCACACTGATTGATTCATACAACACTGAAGGAGCTCTTTTGATGCATTGTGCCTGCGAAGGAATTATCCAATTAGCCAGACTTTACTGCTCCTTCCTCAAAGCAGTGTCATTTTTGATAAATAGTTTCACTTGTTAGACTATCCATAATTCCCAGTCAATCTCACTTGAGATATTTATCTCATCACATTACTGGCTATGACAAATCCATTTATCCATACTCTCAATCAATTCAGGCTCTACGCTGGCACCAACCCAAGCTGGACTTCATTTTACCAGAAATAGAACCACCTTTTACAATAGATTACGCAAGACAAAGCTACATGTAATACTCACCTCGCCATTGCAAGCCCCAGAGATTATTGTGGATAAACTCTTAAAATGTTTTGCCATACAGTGCACACCATCCCGGTGACCATCAAGTGATGCTACAAACGGTTTAGCAAAAATCCGTTCCAGTTTGGTTGCATTCAGTGCTCTGGTGTACTCCCGAGGTACCTCAAATGGATGCAGTGCAGGATCATAATTCCTTGGAACTGAATGTAGAAATTGGAGATTTAACAAATTAGGACAATGCCAACTATTCTGCAATAAGTAAACATACCCTGTAATAGTGACAGGCCCAAACTGCATACCTGTATTTTTCCAATATCATGCCACCTCCTCTCCTGTTTTCTCACCAACAATCAATATGGCTTGAAACTAATCCAGTCTCCATGTGGATTATAATACTACTTTATTTTTAAAATTAATCTAGCAAGTTCCTCTCTTTGATTTATTTTCAGTTTTCTTTACATTTCTGGTACTTCAAATCTTCATTCTTCAGAGAAGACTGATACAAAATAACTAGATATTTAGTAAGTCTGCCATTTCCAATTCCTATCATTAAGGGATGCACACTACTCCCACCTATCACAATTTCTTCAATGTATTTGTGAAAATAAAAGTCAGAAAATGCTGGAAAAAAACATTTTCCAGGATCTTTAGGGAGAGTAAACCAAGTTACATTGAGTTCATTTGACTCTTTGCCAGAACTAAAAGAGAGAAATATTTTTGATATTATACTGCAGTGGAGGGAATTTGAAACAAAGATGTAGCAAATTTCAGAACAAGAGAGATGTCCCAATGTCAGGGGCGGGGTTTGGTTTTGAGACAAAAGTATGGAATATTTTTTAAAAGGGGGTTAAGATGGAGGAGAAAGGTTGGCTAAACTTGTTGAACTCATTGAGTCCTGAGCATATAACATAACACCTGCCACCTCACCTCCCCCCTCCCCATCATTCAAGGCACAAACACTCCTTTCAGACTAAGCAGCATTTCACTTGCACCTTCTTTAAACCTGTTTGACTCTTCATCAGAACTATACGAGGGGGAAACATCCTGCAGTTGGGAAAGATTGTAATGAAGATGTAGGAAACTTAAAGAACAAGGGACAGATGGCTCGGTGTTTTTGCACTAAGACAAAAAATGTATGTGCCAGAACTGGAGTAGTGTGTGCAGTTCTGGTCATGACATAATAGGAAGGATGCTATTGCACTGGAGAGGGTACAGGAGATTCACCAGAATGCTGCCTGGGATAGAGGGTCTGAGCCAGGAGGAGAAATTGGATCGGCTGGGTCTGTTTTTCTAGGAGCAGTGAAGGTTGAGAGGGGACATGATAGAGGTGTATAAATTAGGAGAGGTGTGGATAGGAAGGAACTTTTTCCTTCATAGAGGGGCCAATAATCAGGGCGCATTGACTGGAGATAAGAGGTAGAAGACTAAGAGGGGAGTGGAGGAGAAACTTTTTCATCCGGAGTATGACAGAAGTCCGGAACACACTGCCCGAAAGGGTGTTTGATCGCAATATTTAAGAAGTATTTAGATATTCACATGTGCTGCCATAACCTCCAGGGGTATGGGCCAATGCCTGAAAAATTGGATTTGTGTAGTTAGATCTTGCTGGTCGGCATGGACGTAATGAGCCGAATGGCCTTCTTCCGTACAGTAAATGTCTGTGAATTTATGTACATTTGAAAAAGGGATTAAGATGGAGGAGAAAGGTCACAGTCTAAATTTGTTGAACTCAGTGCAGAGTCCCGAGAGCTGTAATTTTCCAAACTGGAAGAGGAGATGTTGCTCCTCCAGTTTGCGTTGGGCTTCACTGGAGCACTGCGGCAGGCCAAGGACAGACATTTGGGCATGACAGCAAGATGTTGAGTTAACATGGCAAGCAACAGGAAGGTTGCTTGCGGGCGGAGGGAAACCACATTGGATTTGTCCTGGATGGTGTCAAGCGTCTTGAGTGTTGGAGCTGCACTCATCCAGGCAAGTGGAGAATATTCCATCACACTCCTGACTTGTGCCTTATAGATGGTGGACAGGCTTTGGGTTAAGATGGAGGAGAAAGACTTGGCACAGTGGTTAGCACAGCTGCTTCACAGCACCCGGATTCAAATCCAGCCTCAGGTGACTGTGGTGGAGTTTGCAGTCTCCCCGTATCGACATGGGTTTCGTCCAGGCACTCTGGTTTCCTCCCACAGTCCAAAGATGTGCAGGTTAGGTGAATTGGCCATGCTAAATTGACCCCTAGTGTCCAGGGATGTGCAGGCTAGGTTATGGGGTTATTAGGATAGGGCGGGAAAGTGGGCTTGGGTGAAGTGCTCTATCAGAAGGTCGGTGCAGACTCGATGGGCCGAACGGCCCCCTTCTGCACTGTACGGATTCCACGAGTCAGGAGGTAAGTTACACGCCACAGGATTCCTAGCCTCTGGCCTGCTCTTGTATCCACAGTATTTAAATGGCTAGTCAAGTTCAGTTTCTGGTCAATGGTAACCCAAGGATGTTGATAGTGGGAGATTCACTGATGGTAATGCCATTGAATGTCAAGGGATGATGGTTTGATTTTCTCTTCCTGGAGATAGTTATTGCCTGGCATGTGTGTGTCTGGCGTGTGTGTGGCGCATAAGGCCAGAATATGGTCCAGGTCTTGCTGCACTTGCACGTGGACTCCTCAGTCTGAGGAAACATGAATGCTGCAATCATCAACAAACATCCCACATCTGACCTTATGTTGGAAGGAAGGTAATTGATGAAGCAGCTGAAGATCGTTGGGCCTAGGACATTCTTTTTCAAAGTGGGGGCCCGACCTGTGGGCGGGTTTTAGGAGGATCGTGGAGCCATCCATCGCGGCGGTCCCGATTGCGGGAATTCATACGCACCAGCCAAGCCGGCTTTTAAAAACTGCAGGCTGCGACCGGCTTTCAGAATGCAGGCACGCTGTGCATGCGTGCCCGCTCATCAGTGCACATGCCCGGAGCCCGCTCATCAGTGCCCAGAGAGTAACACTGCCTCCTCCTGACGTCAGCTCGCTGACCCAGGAGATTTGTTTTGGGTTTTTTTTTTTTTTTTTTTTTTTTTTTTTTTTTTTTAATTGAATTCAATCTTCCTACCTGAAGCACGGCAGAGAACAGGTCATGCGCCCCGAACGCTGACGTCATGTGCTCTGGGTGCGTTTGCGATTCCTCAATTTTGTTAGCAGCAAACGAGCAACCGGACTGTAAAATTTAAAATGGATAGTTTTGTAATAAGGAAAGAAAAGAGGGCCAGAGACACCAACAGACCAGGATCTCTCAACTAAACCTGCTGGAGAGAGTGGCTCAGGAGGGCAAAGCATTGATGGTGAGAGCTGTTCAAAGTCCACAACAGGACAACGCAGTGTTGGTGTGAGCTCCATGGCCTCTGGTGAACAGCCCTTTAAGAAGTTGAAATCTGGCACAAAGTAGTATAAAGATGATTTTTTTTTTAGGTATGGATTTATTAATTGTGCCAATGATAATCAGGATGCAAAGCCCATGTGAGTTATATGCAGAATTTTAAAATCCTCAAAACTTCAAAGGCATTTGAAGACGAAGCATGGAGAGTTTGAGGACAAACCTCTTGATTTTTTTTTCAAACAATGCAATGAGAACTTAAATCATCATCTGAAGTCCTCAGCAGAGAAGTTACATTGAACGACAAAGGACAATTAGCCTCTGTAGCTTACCGTGTAGCTAAAGAGAAAATGCACCACACTGTAGCAGAGAGATGGATTCTCCCTGCAACATTAGTTTGTACGGTCCTAGATGAGAGGTTCGTTGAAAAAGTGAAATGCATCCCACTTAGTGATAACAGTGGCTCACCGAATTTGCGATATTGCCAAGTGTTTAGAAGCCCAGCATATTTCTCGGTTAACATCAGCACAGGAGTTCTCAATATAACTGGATGAAAGTACAGACGTTTCAGATTGTGCAACCTTGCTAGTTTACGTTAGGTATGTTTGTCACAATGAATTTGTTGAGGATTTGCTGTGCTACCTGACTTTACCAACCCACACGACTGGCGCAGAGATTTTTGAAGCATTGAATAGTTTTGTGGTTGGAAGTGCGGGCTTGACTGGTTTCGTTGCAGAGGAATCACAGGCGATGGAGCAGCCAACAAGACTGGGAAAAACAGCGGAATTATAATAAGGATTAAAGGAGGCAGCTGGTCAGGACATTGTTTTATTCACCATGAGGCACTGTCATTGAAAGGAATTCCATTCGATCTTAAAGTGGTGGTTTCATAGAAATTTACAGTGCAGAAGGAGGCCACTCGGCCCATCGAGTCTGCACCGGCTCTTGGAAAGAACACCCTACCCAAGGTCCACACCTCCACCCTATCCCCATAACCCCACCCAACACGAAGGGCAATTTTGGACACTAAGGGCAATTTAGCATGGCCAATCAACCCAACCTGCACATCTTTGGACTGTGGGAGGAAACCGGAGCACCCGGAGGAAACCCACGCACACACGGGGAGAATGTGCAGATCCGCACACAGTGACCCAAGCCAGGAATCGAACCTGGGACCCTGGAGCTGTGAAGCAATTGTGCTAACCACAATGCTACCGTGCTGCCCTGGTGGTGTTGAAAGTTGTGAATTTCATCAGACACAGTGCAATCAATACCAGTCTTTGAGACTCTTATGAAATGGGGGCTGAGGACAGATATTTATTGTTCCACATAGAAGTACGTTGGCTGTCAAGGGGTCAGGTGCTACTCAGTTTACGAACTGAGGTATCAAATCCATGTTTTCTCCGAGAGATTGTCCTCTCTGGCTGATGTTTGCTGATGAAGCTTGGATGCTAACTATGTCTTTCCTTGCAACTTGAGGTTCAGTTTATTTATAATTGAAAAGATGGCTGCAAGGTAAGGATGATGATTGCTTTCGGAACTGTGAAGAAATTGAAGCTTTCCAAAAGTAATTGAAAGTTTGGCAATTGCGACTGAAAAGCCAAAATTACTACATATTTCCCACACTGCTACGACACATCGAAGAAAACAGCATTAGTATCGAAACTGTAAATGGACTGGCAAGCCTTATTCAGTCACATCTGGCTGTGCTGATTAACAGTTTTGGTTGCTACTTTCCAGAGGAGAAGTTTAAGGTTGAGAGAAAAGAGGAGGATGAAAAATACCTTTTGAGTTTGAGAGCTGACTCAAATTGCAGCTGACTCCAAATGAAGAAACAAAACTTTTGCGCCTCAACTGTGACAGCACAAAAACACGGCACAAGTCAATGAGGCTGTCAGCATTCTGGAGTAGTGTCTCCGAAGAGTATCCGGAGCGGAGTAAAACAAGCATTTTGTTGTTTTTACCCTTCACCGTGTGCGAGGTTGGATTTTCAGTCCTCACAAAGATGAAGACAGCACAAAGGAACCAGCAGGCTCACCTCTTACTTTAAAGGTAAGAGAAAATGGTGGGTTGCGAATGTCGGCCGGCGTGGGTCGCGAGGGTTGGCAAAAATGTGTCCCAGGCAAAAAAAGTTTGAAAACACTGGCCTAGGACACTACCCAGAGGAATTCACTCGGCATTTCTGGCTCAACATTGTTGTGAATGCATCAATCTCATCTTCTGCAATGATGTGCTGGGCTCCTCCATGTTGCGAATGCACCAATCTCATCTTCGGCAATGATGTGCTGGGCTTTTCCGTCATCGAGGGTGGGGATATTTGTGGAGCCACCTCTTCCAGCGAGTTATTTAATCGTCCACTACCATTCACAGCTAGATGCAACAGGACTGCAGAGCTTAGATCTGATCCATTGGTTGTGGGATTGCTTAGCTTGACACACAAGTAGTCCGGTTTTGTAGCTTCACCAGATTGACATTTCATTTTTAGGTATGCCTGGCGTTGCTCCTGGCATGCTCTCCTGCACACTTTATTGCTTTGTTGATCCCCTGGCGCGGTGGTAGTGTGGGGAATATGCTGGGCTGGAGATTAAATACAATTTTGCTGGCCCACAGTGCCTCATGGATGCCCAGTTTTGAACTGCTAGAGCTGTTCGAAGTCTATCCCATTTAGCATAGTGGTAGTGCCACACAACACGATGGGATGTCATCTCCAAAAGGACTGTGCAGCAGTCACTCCTATCGATAGTCATGGACAAGTGCATCTGCAGCAGGCAGGTTGGGGAGGATGATGTCTAGCATGTTTTTCCCTCGTCGGTTCCCTCGACATCTGCTGCAGTCCCAGGCTAACAGCTATGTCCTTTAGGACCCGGCCTGTGGTGGTACTACCGAGCCACTCTTGGTGAAAGCCCCCCACCCAGAATATATTCTGCACCCTTGCCACCCTCAAGTGCTTCCTCCAAGTGGTGTTTAACATGGAGGAGTACGGTTTCATCAGCTGAGGGAGAAACAGTATGTGATAATCATCAGGTTTCCTTACACATGTTTAAACTGGTGCCAGGAGACCGCACTGTATACCACTGTGCTGCCCGCCACCTCTGCAGGGTCAGTCCTGACCTCTATCACATTGCTGTGCGTCCAAAGTCACAAGGACAGTAGATTCCTGAAAGAGTGAACTAGGTGGTTTTTTTTTTTACGACAATGGTTTCATGGACATCGTCAGAAGGACATCGTCAGAATTTTAATTTCAGATATTCCACCATCAGCCATAGTTGGATTCTAACCCAGGCCCCCAGAGCATTACCTGGGTCTCTGAATAACTAGTCAAGCAACAATACCACTGTGCCACCACCTCCCTGGTGTTGGACAATCAGTTCGATACTTTAGCATTAATGACATTGTTGAGAGGTGCGGGGGTGAGACAGAGCTTGATGTCATAAACTTTTAGGTGAAAAATAATGCAGTGTTTTTAGATTATGTCTCCTTGGGGCAGCATGTAAAGACTAGACCCTTGGGGGACTCCAGAGGTAATGGTGTAGAAAATAAAAAACAATGCAGGTAGTTCTCTGTATACAATGAGACAAAAAAAGAATGGAAGCAGGCACTTCCCACCAAGCTAGATAACAGGACTTCCAAAACCTTTTTTGCAAGTCAGTCATTTATGGACCATGTTAGGTGGCCACAGCAAATTCAACTAGATGAATTCCACATGACCCAACCGTCACAAATCTATGCTGAATCTCTGATCAGCTCATGCTTTCACAAATACTTCATCATGGATTCTGGTAATAAGATTCTTGTAATTTTACCACAACCAATGCTTCCTTTAAATAGCAGCACAATCTTTTGAATGTTTGGATTGAGGTTGCTACAGCACAGCAGGTGGCTTTTTGGCCCATCATGTCTATTTTGACACTCCTGGGAGCAATTCATATACTGCCACCCCCCTACTCTCTCCCCACATCCCTACACATCCCCCCTTTCAGGTATTTTGTGTTAAATTAAATTAAGAAAAGGTAGAAAAATTACAGCACGGAAGGTCATCATGTTTGTGCTAGCCAAAAAGCAAGCAACTCAGCCTAACCCCATTTTCCAACACTTGGGTCCATCACCCTGGAGGTTACAGGACATCAGGTGCATATCTAGAGTACATAAATGAGTTGAGGGTTTCTGCAGCAACTACTCTTTCATGCATTGAGTTCCAGACCACTACCTCTCTCTGTGAAAAAACATTTACTCATCTTCAACCATTCTACCCAGCACTTTAAATCTATGCCCCCTAGTCACTGGCCTCTCTACTAAGGGAAATAGGTCCCTTCCTATCCAGGCCCTTCTAATCCTAGCCTTCTACCCCTCAATCAATTCTCCCCTCCACCTCCTCTGTTTCAAGGAAAATAACCCTAGCCTATCCAATCTTTCTTCAAAGCTGAAATTTCCAGTCCTGGCAACATCCACAGAAACTTATTTGAAAAGCAGCCTCCTTGAAACAAATGCAACATCCACACCGACACCTGGGAATCCCTGGCCCAAGACTGCCCCAGGCAGGGGGAAAGCATCTGGGAAGAAGCCGAACACCTCCAGTTTCATCACCAAAGGAAGCCAAGGGTCGACAGCGAAAGGAGCACGTGGCAGCCATGGGCACTCCATCCAACTGCTCCTCCGACCACCGTGTGCCCACCTGTGACAGAGACTGTGGGTCACGCATCGGATTCCTCCAGAAGGCAGGAGAATGGGGATGAGACAATATCAGCCATGGTTGAATGGCGGAGCAGACTCGATGGGCCGAGTGGTCTAATTGTGCTTCTATGTCTTATGGTCTTTATAGTGTGGATACCAAATCGTCCCCGATGCTGAGCGCCTGCCCAAGATGAAGGAGACATTTCCTTTGCACCCCATTCTCCAGAGTAATGACATCCTGCCTGTGGGTTGGCATTTTCAGCATGTCAGCCCTGGAATAAGGTTGAAAGTACCGACAGTCACCCACTCGTCCAGCCGCGTATTGTGACAATCAACCTGCCCGGTGCCTTCGGCCGAGCCTCCCAGACACCGGGCAGGCACATGGTTCGGCGGTGGGCCCAGGGTTGGGGAGCACGGTCTCCGCGCCCAGCCAACCACTCACCTCGCTGGATATCGTGTTTCGTTTCTCTCACGTAGTCGTCCGGATTGCGACACAGGATTTTAACTTTCATCGTGTGTTTATAAAGGAAACCACCGGCGTTTAAATGCCACCCGCTCCCTTTTAAACTCTAGCAGGGCCCTCGGTCGAGGGAGAATCAGGAGTGTCCTCGGAAGGGGGTCATCTGTCCGCCGCCTGCGTGCTGACGCTCGAGGGGGCGGAGGGTGACGCTGACATCATCACGCTGGGAGGACGACGCTCTACGTCATCGCGCTGGGGGAAGAGGGGGGAGCCGGCCATCAGGTGGTCGCAGTCGGGCGGGTGCGCGGCAGTTGGCCAGTCCCCGTGCTCCTGCTCTTCCCCGCCCCCTTTTCGACGCCGCTGACGCCGTGAGGATGTCGTCGGGAGCCGGGCAGGCCCCCGAGCTGAGTTGGTCGGCGGCGGCGCTGAGGCTTTTCCAGCTGGTCAAGTATGAGAATCTGGTGGCCGGCGTCAGCGGCGGCGTGTTGTCCACGCTGGTGCTGCACCCGCTCGATCTGGTCAAGATCCGGTTCGCAGGTAATCGTGGCCCCCGACTTTCCGAGCGTCTCCCTTCGGCCAGGCGGGCGGCAGGAAAGAAAGGGAGGGGGGGGGGGGGGGGGGGGAGGTGTGAGGCTCAGGGCAGGCAGGCCAGGGTGTGTGGCTGAGGGCAGGCAGGCCAGGCATGGGTAGAAGTGTGAAGGACAGCATGGGTGTGTGATGGTGTCAGTGCTCCTGCTGGGTCGCCATGATGTGGAGATGCCGGCGTTGGACTGGGGTGAGCACAGTAAGAAGTCTTACAACATCAGGTTCTTCTGCTGCATAGTGTGTGGTTGTCAGCTGCACCTCCCTATTGGGACCACCTCCCTTCCAGGACCATTTGTACCCAGGGTCGTGAGGTTTTTTTTGCCATGGGTCTTCATGTGACTGAACAGACCAATACTCGACCCACATATCTTTGGATACGGGGGTGGGGGACAGGATGTCCCTCCATGTCCAGGGCAGCACGGTAGCACAAGTGATTAGCACTGTGGCTTCACACTGCCAGGGTCCCAGGTTCGATTCCCTGCTGGGCCACTGTGCGGAGTCTGCACATTCTCCCCCTATTTGCGTGGGTTTCCTCCCACAGTCCAAAGCCGTGCAGATTAGGTGGATTGGCCATGATAAATTACCCTTAGTGACCAAAAAAGGTTAAAAGGGGTTATTGGGTTACGGGGATGGGGTGGAAGTGAGGGTTTAAGTGGGTCGGTGCTGACTCGATGGGCTGAATGGCCTCCTTCTGCACTGTATGTTCTATATGTGGGATCCGGCGTGCAGGATGTGCTTTTTCTGTCCTCTCCTGCTACTGCTCCTCATCATTCAGTCATTGGGCTTCACAAAGTGGCTTGATGGGCAAGTTGCTGCCATTCTGAATGATTGGAGCAAATTCCTCCCAGTCGCTGAGTTCAGTGCTGTAATGCTTCAAGGAGCTCGTCAGAATGTCTTTGGAGCGTTTTCTTTATCCCCACCAGTACATGGTGGGTGAGATGGTTTTTGGCCATCCAGACTATGCCCAGTTCACCAAAGTTGACTTTGCATGTGTTTTGCCTGAATGCTTGTGGGGCTGGCTTCGAGAACATTAGCACTTTTTGATTTTTCTTCACCCCCCCCCCCCCCCCCCCCGACTACGCCGAAGCATTACTCATGGAATTTCTCTAGCAGTCTTACATGTCACTGACATGCAGTCCAAGTCTCACTTCAGGATAGGGCCAAGGTAGCAATAACTGTTTTGTTCACTAGGATTTTTGGTGATTGGGGTGGGCTTTGTTCTCAAATACACACTGCTGTAGTTCGTAGAAGGAGTCTTAGACCTCCTCATCAATGACAGCCTTTTGAGAGAGTTGCCAAGGTGTGGGAAATGCTCAACATACTCCAGAGTGTATCCTTCAACACATATGGATGGTGGATTATTTGACTGAAAATGAAGTATAGGAGATTTATGTATAATCGATTCATAAAAAATCTTTTATATATTCCAATTTTAAATATTTAATTTTGTACCGACAATCTTTGGTATGTGTGCCCTCTTATCTACCTAAAGAAGCAAACCTTTAAAAGAAAAAGACAAATACAGAAGTTAGTGTTACCACATGACTGCATGACATAATAAAGGATTTAGATATAAAACATGTCCCATGAGAAAATCTCATGAACAGCCCTCGGGGGGGGGGGGGGGGAGGGGAGAGAGCTGATTTTGACCCCTGTACGTTACAGGGGCGATTCACCTCATCAAAGTGAGTTTTGTTTTGGCAGCACTCCAGGAAAGGCCAAGTTTGAAGTGGCTTGAAAATTTGCAGCGATCTGCAAATTATAGATGATGTACATCAGTGGTTCCCAGAGAGTATTGTAGCTGGTCCAGGGGGGGGGGGATAAAAAATACATTTGTACTGTATGTATCATAATTGATATTAATGTAATTTGATTCACAATCATCCTTGTGTAATATCTGTAATGTATTTTGTGCCCTACAAACTGTTAGAAATACTGTGTTTTTAATAGCAGTAGGCTATGTAAAAAATGGTTATAATGACTTGCGCAAGCTGTGGTCTGCAAAAGCTTTTTATGATGATCTCTGGCCTGCATAAAGGAAATGGTTGGTGTATATCCATGGTGGTCAATTTAGTTTTAGAGGTTAAAGAGTTTCCTATATAGACAGTGTTTAATGCTGACACCAAAGTGCAGTTGAACTTTGAGGTGAATGGCCCCTGTAATGTACATGGGTCAAAATCAGTTTTCTTTTCCATGAGGGTTGTTCTTGATATTTTCTCGAAAGCCACTTTTTTGTCCTCACTAACTCCTTTTATTAGGTGATGCAGTCACGTAGTAACACTAGCTTCTGTTTTTTTTTAAGGTTTACTTCTTTAGGTAAATGAGAGCACACATACCAAAGACTGTAGATATAAAATTTAATTTTTTACCTGGAATCTACCTAAGATTTTTTAAATTAATCCATATACATAAATCTCCCACACTTCATTTCCAGAATGAAACTTTTTACCCATCTGCAATTGCACAAACAAGGCAACGTTTAAAAAACGAAGAGAGTCCAGTGTTATCCAATTCTGTTTTGGCATTGACCTGAAGTAGATCAACCCACAATTGTTAGGGTTTATGATAACACTGGCAAAAACTTTTAACAAATATTTTTGTTTAAGAAATGTGAGCCTTAAATTTGAAAGAGTAATGAATAAAAGCTAATCAAAGATGGACAGGGTGGGGACATCAAAAGAAACTCGACTTAGGAGGGCATTGCCCCCACAGATAACGCTCCAGTTGATTATGGATATCCTGAAAACCGAAGTGAGTGGGGGGGGGGGGGAATTATCAACTTTAAACTGAAGTGGAGATAATATTGCCGATATTCATTCATGTACGTATGTAAGATGAAAGTGGGCGGATCAAGAGTGCTTGAGGGCAAAGGGGAAAGAAAAGGGTTGAAGATGTTTAGATAAATTTGATTGGTGGCAGCATGAGACATGACTGCAATGGAGCTTCTTCTGGCAGAGTGATTGACAGCTTGGCAGACTACACCAACCCGCAGGCAGAGGGGTGGTCCGATTACTGATGAGACCCCAAAATCTGGCATAACTCATCTGCCCCCACAGCCTCCAACTAACCACCATAACTCAATCTATCTGATTACTGCTCATGTTTTGATTACTGATCGTGTTTCAGTAGGTTGTTGGTGGCTTTACCTTTGCTGGTGTGGTTCTTCTTGACCCCCTTGTGTGCTGTTGGGGCGCTTTTGTGAAACCGATGGCAGGCCGGATGGAGTGCGGTGTTCCCACTCTGGTGCTCGGGCTCCTGTGCCGCCCATCGCCACTCACTTTCCCTCTGCTCCTCCAATCGCAAGCTGTTCTCTCTAACTAGGAGCCAATCAACAGCAAATGTGGGAGAGCAATAACCTGTGTTTGCAGGAGTAGTTCCTCACAGAATCTGTTGCTTCTAGTATGGGGACAATGTTGCTCTCATTGGTTGCCCTATAATTACATTTGCCTTGCAAGTGGTGCTGCTGTTCACTAGAGCCATTGGCCTATTATTGGCAAGTGACATTTCTCCTCCAAAGGAAGGTGTTCTGGTGTCCTCTCTACTTAGCGGAACATCGGAATTGGGAGCGGAAGTAGGCAATTCAGACCTTTGAGCCTGCTCTGCCATTCAATCAGATCATGGCTGATCTCTTCCTGGTCTCCAATCCATCTCTCCACCTGTTCCCCATATCCCTTTTAACCCGTTTTTTAATCAAAAATACATTTATCTCTTTCTTGAAACCATTTAATGACTCCGATTCCAAAGCTCTATGGGGCAGTGAGTTCCACAAATTCACCACCCTCTGCGCAAAGTAGTGCCTCCTCATCTCCGTTCAACCGCCTCAACCTATATCCATGACAGTTCTAGATTTCCCCACAAAGGGGAGCATATGGTGTACGTTTACTTTATCAATCCCATTTAATATTTTATACACCTCGATCAGATCCTCTCTCATCCTTCTAAAAACTCCAGTGAGTATATGCCCAAACTGTTTAATGTCGTCTCATGCGTCAACCCTTTCATCCCTAGAATTAATCTGGTGAACCTCTGAAATGCCTCCAATGCCACCACATCCGTCCCCAAATATGGAGACCAAAACTGGACACAATAGCCCAGATGATGATGTGGTCTCACCAACACCCTATACAATTGGAACAATACTTCTCTACTTTTATATTCCAGTCCTTTTATACTAAATGCGAACGTTTCATTTGCATTTTTACTTACATGCTGTACCTGCATGCCGACTTTCTGTGATTCATGAACAAAGATACCCAGATCCCTCTGCTTGGCAGGAATTTCCCTATTATGAACAAGAGGGAAATACCGCAATCGTTTCCACCGCATAATTTATCTTCCGGGGCAGCACGGTGGCGCAGTGGGTTAACCCTGTTGCCTCACGGCGCCGAGGTCCCAGGTTCGATCCCGGCTCTGGGTCACTGTCCGTGTGGAGTTTGCACATTCTCCCCGTGTTTGCGTGGGTTTCGCCCCCACACCACAAAGATGTGCAGGCTAGGTAGATTGGCCACGCTAAATTGCCCCTTAATTGGAAAAAATTAATGATAGTCCGGCGGGAGTGGTGGCCTGAAACTACAAAACATGGCAATGTGGTAGAATTAGTTATGGAGGTACCGTAATACCTCCGTACAGTGTTTTGTAACTATTTACAATTCTGATAGCTATGTACATTTGATGGTTTACATTTGCAGTTTACAATTTAAAATGGAGCAATCAGTTTACAATCTACAATTTAAAATGAAGCAATCAGTCGATCGGGGGATCAAAACCCTAAAAACCCTAGGCAACGCTTCAGGACCTTGGGAACAGTGAGGGAGGGAGAACTCCTTAAGGGGGCGCATGCGTTCAGGGTCAGGGCCTATAACTCCATTTCGCACTACGTAGCCGAGGATGGCTAGGCGGTCGGTGCTAAACACTCATTTATCCTTGTTGTATGTAAGGTTAAGGATTTCTGCGGTCTGAAGAAATTTTCGGAGGTTGGTGTCGTGGTCCTGCTGGTCATGGCCGCAGATGGTGACATTATCGAGATACGGGAATGTTGCCCTTAAACTGTACCGGTCAACCACTCGGTCCATCTCTCGTTGGAAGACCGAGACCCTGTTAGTGACACCAAAGGGAACCTTTAAGAAGTGATAGAGCTGCCCATCTGCCTCGAAGGCAGTGTATTTGCAATCACTAGTGTGGATGGGGAGCTGGTGGAGAAGACCTTATAATGCACGATCCTGTTTACCAGGTCGGATATGCGGGGGAGAGGGCACTCGTCTAGCTGCGTAAACCTGTTGATGGTCTGACTGTAGTCGATGACCATCCTATGCATCTCCCCGGTCTTTACCACCACTACTTGAGCTCTCCAGTGGCTGTTACTGGCTTCAATTACCCCTTCCCTCAGTAGCCTTTGGACCTCTGACCTAATAAAGATCCGGTCCTGGGCACTACCGTCTGCTCCTGGTGGCGACGGGTTTGCAATCCAGGGTGAGGTTCGCAAACAGGGAAGGCGGGTCGACCTTAAGGGTTGCGAGGCCGCAGAAAGTAAGGGGGGTATAGGGCCGCCAAATTTGAAGGTTAGACTTTGGAGGTTACACTGGAAGTCTAAACCCAGGAGTGTAGCCGCGCAGAGGTGGGGAAGGACGTAGAGACGAAAATTTTTGAACTCCCTTCCCTGGACTGTGAGGTTTATCTCCATGAGTGTGAACCGGAGGCCAGGGAGATTTTCTGATTAACGGGGTGGATGAGGAGAGAACAGCGCCATACCGTGTCATGGTGTGTGAAGCCCTCCGTGCTCCCAGAGTCGATTAGGCAGGACATCTCGTGCCCGTTGATGAATATGGTCGTTGTAGCAGTTGAGAGTGTTCGAGGACGGGACTGGTCCAGGGTTACCGAGGCTAATCGCAGCAGTTGAGAGTTCTCTTCGAGCAGTGCGTGGTCAGCCGAGCTGGGGTCCTGTGGGTTCATCCAAGATGGTGGCTCCCATTGGTCGCACATGGGGGTGCACAAAATGGCGGCGCCCATCCATCGCACGTGGCATCCGCAGAACAAGATGGCGGTGCTCGGGGTCTGCACGTGGCCCTGGAATATGAAGATGGTGGCGACCGCTGGCCGCACGGGGACCGTGGAGAAGTTTGTGGTTGCGGTCCGCATTCGCCGCCGGAGACCGCGGCAACCGCATGGGCCTGACATACCCCCACGAAATGGCCCTTTTTGCCGCATCCCTTGCAGGTGGATGCGCGGGCCGGACAGCGCTGGCGGGGGTGCTTGGCCTGCCCACAAAAGTAGCAGCGGGCCCCCCGGGGTTGCCAGGCCGCCTTGCAGTGCAGGCCTGTGGGGGGAAGTATCCGGGTTGGCCGCGGAGGGGTTCCATGCTGCCGAGGGGGCTGCCGCGCAGTCGGGAACGTGAGCGCGGGTGTTCCTGGAGGCCACGTCCAGGGAGCCTGCAAGGGCCCGTGCCTCCCTGAGACCCAGAGTGCCTTTTTCTAACAGTCGCTGGCGTATTTGTGAGGATAGCATACCTGCCACGAAAGCGTCCCGGACCAAGAGTTCCGTGTGTCCGCTCGCCGAAACTTGCGGGCAGCTGCAGCTTCTCCCCAACACCAGGAGTGCACGGTAGAATTCTTCCAGCGATTTCCTCGGGGGTTTGTCGCCTTGTTGCAAGCAGGTGCTGGGCATAGACCTGGTTTACTGGGCGAATATTGTGTCCTTTTAGCAGCTCTATTGCTGCATCGAAGTCTTCCGCTTCCTCGATGAGGGTGTAAATCTCCAGGCTCACCCTCGAGTGCAGGACTTGCAGCTTCTGCTCTCCCGTGGGTGTGTTTTCGGCCGTCCCGAGATACCCTTTAAAGCACGCCAGCCAGTGCTTGAAGATTGCCGCTGAGTTCGCCGCGTGGGGGCTGAGTTGCAGACACTCCAGCTTGATTCGGAGCTCCATCCTTCTTAAAAAAACTAGCTTATTAAATTGATGCACGATCAATGACCACTCAAGCGAGGTTGTCATCCAACTGAAGGCTTTAATAAGCTAGATGTTTCCCCCAGCAGCTCAGATACAGAATGAAGGCTGCTGGAGCGGCACGGGTTCTTATACCCCGCCTAGCAGGGCGGAGCTACCATACATCCTAACCAATAGAAAGCATACAGTTTCCACCAATGGTGCTTCAGCCTATCAGGTACCATAATACCTATAATACCACAGCCACTATCCTTTATCTTCCAGATTTGACTTTGGATTCCAGCTTTCATCTGTTGGAATGCTGCCATCTTGACCATGAGTTGTTCTGCCAGGCAATGAAGGCTGCTTGCTTTGTTCTCGGCAGCTTTCAGTCAAACCAGTGTTTTAGTCAAACCGGTATTGGTCACAATGATGCTCAAACCTAATCGTCTGATCCAGTAAATTGGATCTCCCTAGTCGGGAATTGAGTTGGGTATGATTTTCCAGGTTGGTTGTGAGCTGCACTTGGAATTCCTCTCATAGGTTGGTGCTGTTTCAGGGCTGAGACATTGATTATCTTCCTCTTGGACCCTTGGGCCTTATGATAACTTGGTGCTAGCTGTGTGTTCATCACCGTATCAAACAGATCTGTGATTTGCCCAGCAGCCATCAGCCCTCCTCGTTAATACATACGTCACTTAGCTCTTTTACTCAAACAATGACATCCAGAAGATGCCAGTGTTTTGTTCTCGGATGCCTCCATGTGATTATGTATTTGTCCTTCTGGTGGAAAAATTTGTTATAATAAGGACATGCTGAACGCACTTTGTCAGCGGGAGGATGTCATTTTCAGTGGCTTTTCCCACACTGCTTTTCCCAGTAGGTTTTCTCCAGAACCTTGGCCAATCCTGGCATCAAAGCCCCCTAGAAAGATGATCATCTTTTGAGACGGCAATGAGGACTTCATCAAGTCGTCACCGAACTTTTTCATAACATTTTTATTGGAGTTTAAGGTCCGGGCACGAGTGGAGATGACAGTGGAATATTGTTTACGGTTGAGCTGTGGGTGAAGTAATGAGTCTTTCATTTACACAGTTGGGAGTTCTGGCAGTGCCTCCAACATTCTAATGTGGATGGTGGATGGCAAAACCAACTCCGTCGGCGCAAGGGTCGCTGTCAGCTTTTCCTTTCCAGGAGAAGTGCGATCCCCTGTTTGGCCCTTCAGTTTGGCGGGGGGGGGGGGGGGGGGGGGGATGTGGGGAGAGGGGATTGTCTGTTTCTGCAATGGAAATGTTCAGTCACTTGATAAAGGGCTAACTCAAAATGTATGAACAAGAAATCTTAATTACTCAAACATGAAATTTGTTTTGTTTTTGTAGTGAGCGATGGGTTGCGGATGAGGCCAAAGTACAATGGCATTGTACATTGTATCAGGAGCATCTGGAAACAGGACGGAATTCGAGGGCTTTACCAAGGAGTAACCCCAAATGTCTGGGGTGCGGGTTTATCTTGGGGATTATACTTCTTCTTGTGAGTACTGGAACCATTACTGCAGGATCTGCCAGCTAGAATTCCCTGCTTTGGACATAACCATTTCATGTGTGGGTTACAATTGAGAAAATGCTTTAAAAGTTGCTAATTTTGACAAGTGGGTGCCTTCATTTCGAGAGAGAGTTTGGAACCCTTAATTTTTCTTCCAGACTCCAAAAATGGACACAACGTTAGATGATCTATTTGTATGTTTCCACACCACTTATGTCAAATTGGGAAGCAAGAGGCAGCTCATTCCTGCAATTTTCCTACTCAAAGAAATGCCTGGCTGGCACTCTGCAACTCATCACTGTGATGCAACTGGGACCTAGAAACCGTGCCATGCAGATCTGAGACACAATTGTGTCTTTAGTTTTTTGAAACGTATGCAGATAGCCAACCAATTTTTTTTGTTGCAATTTTAAAATTAAGTTTATAACATTAAAATGACCCCCCCCCCCCACTCCCTAGCAGCTGGCGTTGACCAACTCTGAAGTACAGAATGAACGAGTGGCATCTTTTATAGAACCCCTCCGTCATCCCTCAAGGTGAACGTAACGTTTCAAGGTGTAGGAATTCCATTAAGTCAGCCAGCCACACTGAGGCACAGGGCGGAGAAGCTGACCTCCACCCAATAGGTGGAGCCTGCGAGCAATCAGCGAACATCCACCCCTGTCTGCAGCTCCAGCAGATCCAACACCCCAAATATTGCCCCTAGGGTATTGAGCTCCAAATCCATTTGCAAATTTGTCGACATGGGAACCCCAAAACCTCCCCACTCAGGGCAAGACCAGAACATGTGAACATGATTGACCAGGCCCCTCCCATACCGCTCACACTTGTCCGCCACTCCCTCAAACAACCGGCTGATCCTCGTCTTCATTTTAATGAAGTTGTAGTATTTACCCTGCGCAACACTTCACACCACACCCCCTCCTCCAGTAAACTCCTTTTCCCACTTAGCCTTAACCCCTCCAACGGTACCATATCTACCTTCAGAATCCTGCCATAAATCCTTGAGGTACCCCTACCTCCATGCCCGACATCAATCTCTCTTAACAGCGAGGAGGGCAGGAACGCCAGAAAGATTTTCCTCGCAACGTTTTGCACCTGCATATACCTGGCCTTGGGATCCCAGACTTCTCCGTCAACTCCTCCAACTTCAAATCGCAACCCCCTCCCCCAGAAACAAATCCCTCATTCCGACCACCGCGTTGTCTTCCCGGTCCCGGAACCTAATCTAGTCAGTTCAAACAGGTGATTTGCACAGATCGATGCCATCTCGTCACTGCCCCTAACTTAAAATGCTGCCGAAATTGCCTCCAGATCTTCAGAGTCGCTACCACCATCGGATTGCCTGAGTATTTCCCTGGGGACAAAGAGTGGCGCCTTCACCAGCGCCCGCAACCATGACCCCACCTCCATCTTCACCCAAATTTCCTTTGATCTCTGTACCATCCCACCACCACCTCAGCGTTTGTCGTCCAGTAATAATAGATCAAATTTGGCATAGCCAACCCACCCAGCTGCCGACTCCTCTGAAGCACCGATTTCTGAACTCTCGCTACCTTGCCCGCCCAAATAAATAACTTGATCAACCACTCCATCCCCTGAAAAAACACCTTTAGCAAAAACACTGGCAGACATTGGAATAAAAATAGTAAAATACTCACCATTATCCACTGAACCTGGCTAACCAAGGACACAGGAAGGCTATCTCACCTCTATGTCCGCCTTGACCCTATCCACCAAGCTCGTGAAGTTCAATTGAAGGAGCTGGGCACAATCTCAAGCCACTTGCACCCCCAGATACCCAAGTGGGAGGTCGCCACATGAAGCGTCAACCCCGAAATCCGCACCCTTTCCTGGCGGAAAAACCGAAAAGCTCTTATCCAAGTTCAGTTTGTATCCCGAGAAAGCCCCAAACCGGTGAACCGTTCCATTATATCCCCCACTGTGGGGACCGGGTCTGAGATATACAAACTAAGATAGACACCCAGCCAGTTTGTTTGCACTGCAGCTCAGTGGGTGGCGCATTTGAGTCAGAAAGTTCCATGTTCAAGTCTTACTCCAGGACTTGAACACAAAATAATCAAGATAGTGTCATCACTCAGGAGGTGTCATCTTTCGGATGCAACTTTGAACAGAGGCCTTATTTGTCCCCTCCAATGAATGTAAAAGATCTGGATGGCACTATTTTGAAGAAGAACCGTGATGTGATCCATATTTTCCTGGACAGTATTGAGCAACATCACAGAAACAAATATCTGAGGGCAGCACGGCGGCACTGTGGTTAGCACAGCTGCCTAATGCTGGCGAGGTCCTAGGTTCGATCCTGGCTCTGGGTCACTGTCCGTGTGGAGTTGGCACATTCTCCCCGTGTTTGTGTGGGTTTCACCCCCACAGCCCAAAGATGTGCAGAGTAGGCAGATTGGCCACGATAAATTGCCCCTTAATTGGGAAAAATGAATTGGGTATTCAAAATTGATATTTAAAAAGAAAATAAACCGATATCTGGTCATAATAACATTGTTATTGTGGGAGCTTGTTGTGCACAAGTTGGCTGCCACATTTCCTACATTACAACAATGACTCTGTTTCACAAATACTTCATTGATTGCGACGTCCTTTGGGATCTCGAGTGGCAGTGAAAGGTACTGTATCAATTTGAGTCTTTTCTGTTCTAAAAACCAAACAAAATAAGTGACCACTGAATCTGTTGGTGACGATATCGAGTTCTTCCTGGCCCCAGTCTGGTCTCAGTCAGTGGCTAAGTCAGATTGTAGGTATTGATTTATTTTATTTCAAGTAGCTTGCAAGCTCCACTCACTCTGATAAAAGGCAGGGGACACATGTCTCTTGAAACTTCCAGAGCGAGTGAGACAAAGGAAGCACAGCATCTGGTTTCACACACGCGTGGATTCAGCATCGAGTTTCACATACCCATGACCAAATAAGGTAATGGTGACAAATACAGGATTCTCATAGGTCTTTCTCACACATTCCTTGACCTGGCCATATAAGCTGACCTTCACAACCACTGATCCTGATAGGCCCACTATACATTCCTCCTCCCTGGGCCTTGGTTATTCACTTAAAAATATGAATCTTTATAATCATTTCCTGTCAATCGTGTATGCCAAACATATTGTCTGCAAAGTCACTCGGAAAGTGTCAAACTGTTTCTTAATTTTCATTAATGAAGAGTTAAGTCACTTTCCACCAAAATAAATTCCATTCAATCACAAAGTAATAAAATTTCCCTTGTATACCCCTTAAGAATAGAATGAATTATAATCACATTGTAACAGCATTCAGGGAAAAACATACTGGGCGGCGGAGGGGGGCATTCTCCGTCCAATGGGATTTCCCATTGTGGGCAGCCCCATGCCGTCGGGAAATCCCTGGGCGTGAGTGTGCTGCTGACACAACGGAGAATCCCGCCCACTAACTTTATCCTACCTTCAGATCATCCCAAAACCCTCTCTCTCCAGGATGGCCTGACTGCCTGTCAGGATCCTTACCTGGGTACTCTCTTCCCAAGTACTTTATTGTCCAGATCACGATGTTGAATCTGATGTTCTGAGTTAAACAATTTCCATACAACCTCAGGTTTTGTTTAGCATATCTTCACACGTGCACTCTTTCCCGTTGGTGAATAGTGGAGAAGTGGTGGAAGAATCCCTTTGAACTGCGTTATGAACGCTCCTTCACTGGCCAACATCTCCTGGTGTTGGGCTTGAACCTGGAGCTTCTGGTCCAGAGATAGGGACGCTACCACTGTGCCACAAAACCTCCATAACTTCAGTGAACCAGCAGGGACTTCTGGTGACGGCGGGCGGAAGGCAGCCGCACAATGGAGGTCTCCCGTTCGGGAACGGCATTTTGGGGGCTTTAAGCCCGGTCCCAGGGTCCACGGAGGCGGCAAAAGCAGGGAGAAGGCACAGTGAAGGCACAGTAAAGGAAAATGTCGAGGGTGAGCAAAACAACGGCCATTAAAAAAAAACAGCTGCAAGTCCGTCGGGGAGTGGAAAGGTCACCGCGGGGTCACCAAGGAAAATGGAGGCTGGAGCACCAGGGGAGGCCGCATTGCTTACGGCTGAAGAAATAACTACGGTGACGGCTGCGGAATTCGAAAGGCAGTTTACAAACTACATGGAGACAATGAGGAAGGAGATGAGGGAAGTTTTGAGTGTGCTGGTGGAGGAGGCGATTTCCCTGGTGACGACGGCGGCGGTGGCGAGCGCAGTGGCGGAGGTGCGGGGAGCAATGGGAGGCGCTGAAGGAAGTGGAGGAGACATTATTGTAGCACGGTGATCAACTTACCTCGATGGGGAAGGAGATGCGGAAGGTGATGGAGATTAACAAGGATCTGCAAGGAAAAATGGAAGACCTGGAAAACAGATCCAGGCGACAGAATTTGAGGATTGTGGGGCTGCCCGAAGGAGTTGAAGGACCGAAGCCGACTGAGTAGTTTGCTGCGATGCTGGCAAAACTATTGGGGGAGGGGGAAGATCCCTCCCGATATGAACTGGATCGGGCTCATCGGTCGTGGAGGCCTGTACCAAAGGTGAGTGAGCCGCCAAGGGTAGTGACTCTGTGCTTCCGTACGTACAGTGTGAAGGAGAAAGTCCTGTGCTGGGCCAAGCAGAAGCGGGTGGTGCAGTGGGCTGGAGCTGGTATGCGTGTATACCAGGACTTTACGGTGGAGCTGGCGAGGAGGCGGGCTGCCATCACCCGGGTGAAGAGGGCACTGTACATTAGCAAGGTGCAGTGCGGCAATGTATGTCCAGCGAAGCTGAGGGTGACTTACAAGCTCAAGGACTTTTATTTTGGAACGGCGGAAGCAGCGGAGGAGTTTGCGACGGCAGAAGGACTATGGCAGAACTGAGAAATTGAGAAATGGCCATGTGTCGATGTAACCTCATGACTGTATTTTCTTTTTTGTTTCACTGCGTGCGGGTGTATGGGCTAAAGGAGCCAATGTTGTATATATTTGGACAAGGGAAGTGATGGGACGTTCACTCGAAATGAGGGCTCTTTGGGGTGTAGGTGGATATGTGGGGTTTGTGTGCTAAAAGGGGATTTCTGGGCTTTCCTAGGGCCGGGCAAGGGGGAAAGGGACCCAGGCGGAGACCTCCACGCTGGCCGGTTTAAGCTGGTCAGTGAACGGGAGTGAGGTGTGGGGGGAGGGGCTGCGGCCATCGGAGCCTGGCAGAACAGGGTCCGAGTGGTCTAGCCGGGGTGGAAAGTTGGGGGGGAAGGAGCTGAGGTTGGGGGGTGGAGTTGGAGGGGGGGGGGGGGGTGGTTTACAACTCTAGGGTATCATGTACGGTACTCTTTCAGAGGTTGGATGGCGTTGAATGTAGAGGGGGTGGGGTGGGAGTGGACTCTATAGGTTAATGGTGACCATGGGCAGTCCCGGACTCCTTTTTCTTTTTCTCTTTCTCCTTTGTTTTTTGTTTCCACCGTGGGAGGGTTTGTTTTATTGGATGCATATATTGACAGGTGGGCCGTTGTTTGGGGTGGTGGGAGGATGGGATCGTTGTTATTAAGGGGATTGATTTTGTATTTGTTACCGTTTACTGTTTGTGGGTGGGGGGTGTAAATTTTGAAGGAAAATTTGAAAATGGAGAATAAAAACATTTTTTTTTAAACTTCAGTGAACCAGGACAGCCTGACTTGCATTTTGTTTGTACAAGAAGTGCTGTGAAATTTATTGTGCTATGGCCTGATCCATTGTGGCTGGATTGTTGTGTGAAAACACTGAACAAATTAGGCAGAAGGACATCCACAGGACCTTTTCCTATTAAGTTCTTAAGATTTTAATGCTTTAAGTCCTGTGCACGTGCAGAATTATTAACAATAGCTAATGCTGAAGAACTTCTTCAATATCTTCTTGAGGCATTAATGGAAATGCAGAGTAATTTTCACAGCAAGAATCAAAGCTTAAATGGAAGAAGTCAGGAATATGAGACCGAACCATTGTCAAAGTCTGTAATAATATTCTCTGTGGTGATTGTTTGACTAAACCTTGATGTATTATTTTCAGTTATAATGCCATCAAGGCCTACAAACAGGATGGTCGATCAGCACAACTTAGCGCTACTCAGCACCTTATCTCAGCTGCTGAAGCTGGTAAGTTGTTGGAAGAATTAAACTTATTAAGCTAGCTGATAAAAGTATGGCTACGATATTAATGTTTCAACATTACATTAGTGCATGAAAATGTAACTGCATTTTCAAGCCAGTCAATTTCCTCTCTGATATTAATGCTTCCATGCAATATGCAAGGATTAGTGGACACTCCCATATATATATATTCTTTTTCATTAAAAAAAATATATATTTTTATTACAAAATTTTCATTACAAAATAAATCCACACTTAACAACAAATGCATAGAGAGCTGGCAGCTGTGGTAAGTTTGGCCCTTTTTGCCCGGTTAATGGGCACAGTTTTGGGAAGAAAAGGTGCATAATTGAAGTTCGTTGGTGTTTCCTCCGGTGTTGGATGTCTCCAGGATACAACACGAGACAGAAGTTGAATATAGACATGTAATCAGCCTCAGAAAGCACTCGAGGCAAAGTGGAAGAGAAAATGGCATAATATTCTGTGTCGTCGATGCACTCCAAATGCACAACGGTGAGGTTTATGGAATTCCTTGCAGGGCAATTCCAGAAGCAAAGACTGGCAATGTTGGAGGACCTGTCCAAAGCGATGGCGGTGGCACCTATTCGTCTGACTTTGGATAGGGTGGAGCAGCGGCTGGAATCGCAGGGCTCGACGATTCAGGAGGTGGAGGAGGCGGGCACAGACCACAGTAACCGGATTGCCTCTTTGGAGGCAGAAGTGGCATTGTTGCTGGACGCCCTATACAACAAACTAATCCAAGATATAAACTTTGGCCCAAAACCAAACCTCCAGAGAATCTCAGATAGGCACGCCCACTCGACCCTATCAAACACTTTTTCAGCATCCATTGAACAATCACCTCCGGTTCGGGTGCTGGGGAAGGGGAAAGGACAATGTCTAATAATCAATTGTATATTGGCCGACAGCTGATGACCCTTGACGAAACCGCCTGTTCTTCCAAAATCACCCCTGGAAGGCAGGGCTCCAACTACATTGCCAACACTTTAGCCAGTGGTGAAGGATATGTGCTCACAAAAGACTGTCTGCCATCATTGCTGTGCCCAATCTCCACAGCGGGCGTTGAGAAAGACCTGGCTCTAACACCAAATCCAGAAAATGAGGGGCATGATCTGAGATAACAATTGCCGACTGCCCCACCCTCTTCACCCCAGGAAGGAAAAAAGTCAATCCGCAAGTAAACCTGATAGACATGGGAGAAAAAAGAAAAGTCCTTATCACTCATATGAAAAACTGCCATGGATCTGCCCCCGCATCTACTCCATAAAAGCCAATAATGCCTTTGCCAACCTTGATGGAACCAGAGACCTAGGCCTAGATCGCCCCCCCCCCCCCCCAAAAAAAACACAAAATTAGCGGGTATGAATCCAAGCCCAGAATAGAAGCCAGTAACTTGTTAACAAAGGCCGTATCATCCCAATTTGGAGCATATGCATTAAGTAGGACCACCGAGGTGCACGGTAAAGACCCACTGATAATCACATGTCTCCAGGATCTTAGCAGCGGAAAAAGAACCCAATGTAAACTGCAGCTCCCTGGGCCCAACCGTCAAAACCCGAGTGGAAGACCTGTCCCACCCAGCCTTGTCTGGCATTCTGCCTAAGTGACTGATGGGTTTGAACCAGCTCAGGAGGAAACGTCTATCCACCCTCCACCATCTTCCCAAACATCTTCGAGATGCAATCAGTCGGATTTGGCCCTCCGGCACCCCCGCGATTCACATTTCTGTCTCCTGGAGCGATTCTCCATATCGTCCACCTTGGAACGCGGTGCTTTATTATCTCTAGAAAACACTACCATCTCCGCCTCCAAGAGACAATCTGACCCCTCTGCTTTGAGAGAGCCGCTTCCACACCCTGTAACGCCGCACCATGCGCCTTTTCCATCTCTTCCAACTTTGCCAGCGCCCATTGAATGGGAGCTAGGGCCACTTCTATTGAATTGTGGAGGTCCTCGGAGACAACCTGCCTCTGTTTCTTAAAGGCCGCTGCCAAAATGCCTGTGAGCATCTCGATTGTCAGTGAGGTGACCTGTGTCGCAACAGTGGCATCCACCATTTCCTCAGAAGAGCCTCGAGAGGCTTCTGAAAGCTTCGACGACTCCTTATTTGCCGGCTTCTTTGACCTGGACCTTTTGGGCATTTCTCTTGTGTAGGAAGCTTATCCCATCGGATTATTCAAGTTCAAACCCAACCATCCTCCAAAAACTGGGCGAAAAGGGCGAAAAGTACCCAGATGAGAACCACCTCGTGTACGACTACTCCCTACATGCCACCACCAGAAGTCCCTATAAATTTGAGTTGGGTAGTTTTACATAATTTTCAACTAATTTCTCCCTTTAACTTCTCCCTGGTCTTCCAAGGACCTTTAAATTTGGCTGGATCTGTAACTTAACTGGTTTACGGCAACTAGTGCTGTAGAAAAGGTGTTTGGCCTCCTTGCATCGGACTGAGCTGCCTTCAACACTAGACCTGGTACAATCCACTGCCTGGGTCTCTCCTGTCCTGTGGCAGAAGGTTTGGCAATATAGATGAAAAAACTTTCAGGTAAGAAAGTAGGAGCAGAGTGATAATCGATTCTGATTGCGCTCCACTGCAGTTCAGGCTCCATTAAAATGACAATCTTATCAAGGAAAAAAAAATCTTTCCTGAGAGTGATATAATATTGAAACAGATTGAGCCCAACCAATGCTTTTGCATTAATTTTATTCAACTGCCAGTAGAACTCTCACGCTAAACTGTTCTGTCAATAATTTACAGTTTTACAATTTGTCAATGTATTTTGATGTATGATACAGTAAAAATGCCCTTGTAGATCTGTTGAGAGAACATTTCAGCTCCTTTCTGTCTTTGGTCATTATTTGTGTTTTTATTGACCAAATGGCCTCTTGCTTTTTATTTACCTGCCCCCGCCACTGCAAAAATACACTTTGGAATTGTTTAAGAGAGAGGAAAATACCACCAAAACAATATAGGGATTTAATTGAGAGTACCAGGGACTATATGTAACATAATGACTCCTCAGAGAAGGAGATTAGTTAGAAATATTGGCAGATTTTGCAATCTTAACTATAGTTAACCTTGAGTATTTGTATAACACACAAGTGGTGCTAGAGAAAAGTTTTAGTTGTCTTCTGTATACCGGTGGTATTTCCAATAATGTTTTCTGATATGAGATGCATAGTATTAAATGTATGCCTTTGTGAAATAAACTTTAAGGATTGCAATAAGGATAACAAAAATGGAAATATTGTTTTGTACAGGTAGATAACCATACAGCCTAACATGGGCTATCTCTGCTGAACTTCGATATTTTTATAAAGTATGGAATGAAGTAACAGGATTCATGGTATTCACAGCGCAATAGCTGAAGAAATCATCTTCTGAAGAACTAATCAAATTCATATGAATGTACCTTTATTTTTTAGGCGTGGTAACACTTTGTATTACAAATCCGATCTGGGTGACAAAGACGCGGTTAGTGCTTCAGTATGATGCAGGAGTCAATCCATCAAAGAGACAGTACAAAGGCATGTTGCATGCCCTTTTGAAAATATATCAGATTGAAGGTATTCGTGGACTCTACAAGGTGAGGTAATAGTACCAATAACTGTTCCTTGATGTTGTAAAGTCTTTGGCCCAGATTTTGCAGTGAAAATAATTGGCATTCACCATTATCAAGGAATAAATGGGACAGCAACTTTCAGCATCTACATATGCTTAGCAAAATACAGAAAACAGGAAGTTGTTATCAGCTGCCCTGCTCCTCCTGCTACACGATATCAGTATCTCACAAGAGACTTGGCAACCAAATATACGGAAGGGCTTTAATTTACATTACTTGCAAAACACAACAGAAAAACATAGAACATACAGCGCAGAAGGAGGCCATTCAGCCAATCGTGTCTGCACCGACCCACTTAAGGCCTCACTTCTACCTTATCCCCGTAACCCAATAACCCCTCCTAACCTTTTTGGTCACTAAGGGCAATTTATCATGGCCAATCCACCTAACCTGCACGTCTTTGGATTGTGGGAGGAAACCGGAGCACCCGGAGGAAACCCATGCAGACACGGAAGAATATTCAAACTCCACACAGACAGTGACCCAGTGGGGAATCGAACCTGGGATCCTGGCGCTGTGAAGCCACAGTGCTATCCACTTGTGCTACAGTGCTGCCCCAAAAGGTTAAGACTTTTCCTTTTAAGTCACGATAAGTCTTCATAATTGCAAACAATCCCCTCTGACACAGAAAATTAACTTTCTAAATGTGGAGTCTTCTTACTTTATATTTGCATTATTGTTTGAAATTATTTTTTTTTTAAATATAGTCTTTCTTTCTGCATTTATCTCTCACTTCATCCCATTTCTCTTTATTTTGCTTTCTGTACATGGTTTAACCTTGAATTAAATATTCTGACGCTCCCTGGTTTCGACACTGTTACTTCTCAGTAAGAATAGAATCAGAGAGTGATTACAGCACAGAAGAAGGCCATATGGCTAGCAAGTCCATGCCAGCTTTTTGCAGAATGAAATTAGCTAGTCCCACTCCCTTGCCCTTTCTCTTTTCGGCGTGCAAATGTTCTCTTGTCCTGTTGCTTATCCTTTTGAAAGCCACAATCTAATCTCTTCCACCACACTCTCAGGCAATGTATTCCAGATCTTAAACACTTGCTGCGTAAAAAGTATTTCCTCTTATCTCCTTTCATACCTTTGCCAATCATCTTCCACTTATGGGAACAGTTTCTCTCGATCTATTCTGTCTAGACGCCTCAAGATTTTGAACACTTCCATCAAATCTTCTTTTCCCTTCGGAGTATAACCCCTGCTTCTCATCTCTGGAACCATTCTTGAAAGTTATTTCTTCACCCTCTCCAAAACTGTCATTGTCATCCTTCCCCAAGTGCAGTGCCCAGAACTGGACACAGTATTACCCATTTGAGCCCAAGCCAGTGTTGCATTAAGGTTGATCATAACTTCCTTGCTTTTGGACTTGTGCGTCTTTTTGTAACGCACAGCATCCCATATGTCTGTTAACTATTTTCTTGATCTGCCCTGCCAGCTTCAACTGATATACAACCTGGTCTCTGTTAATGTTTACTTGTACCATCTAGTATGATAGCCAGGACATAGAACGATACAGCGCAGTACAGGCCCTTCGGCCCTCGATGTTGCACCGAAACAAAAGCCATCTAACCTACACTATGCCATTATCATCCATATGCTTATCCAATAAACTTTTAAATGCCCTCAATATTGGCGAGTTCACTACTGTTGCCGGTAGGGCATTCCACGGCCTCACCACTCTTTGCATAAAGAACCTACCTCTGACCTCTGTCCTATATCTATTACCCCTCAGTTTAAAGATATGTCCCCTCGTGCCAGTCATTTCCATCCGCGGGAGAAGGCTCTCACTGTCCACCCTATCTAACCCCCTGATCATTTTGTATGCCTCTATTAAGTCTCCTCTTAACCTTCTTCTCTCCAACGAAAACAATCTCAAGTCCATCAGCCTTTCCTCATAAGATTTTCCCTCCATACCAGGCAACATCCTGGTAAATCTCCTCTGCACCCGCTCCAAAGCCTCCACGTCCTTCCTATAATGCGATGACCGGAACTGTACGCAATACTCCAAAATGCGGCCGTACCAGAGTTCTGTACAGCTGCAACATGACCTCCCGACTCCGGAACTCAATCCCTCTACCAATAAAGGCCAACACTCCATCGGCCTTCTTCACAACCCTATCAACCTGGGTGGCAACTTTCAGGGATCTGTGTACATGGACACCTAGATCCCTCTGCTCATCCACACTTCCAAGAACTTTACCATTAGCCAAATATTCCGCCCCAAAATTCAATTAACCATTTATACTTGCATTAAAATGCCTAGACTCAACCCTGGAGACAGGTCCCGTGGAGAGCAAAAATGAGTTTGAGGCAAACCTGTAATCCAAATCTCCACACAATTCGCAATAAGGATTCTTGAATCTGATTGGTTAACAAAACACAATTTCTTGCCTTTTATACACAGATCCCAGTTCCCCTGTCGAGGAACCATTCTTGCTCGGTAATAGCCACAATTTTCATTGCATAAGCCCATAATAGAAAGTCAGAAAACAAGTGTAAATGTAATGAATGGTTGACACATTCTGTCACTGCTGAGTGCAAAATCTGGGCCTTTATCTTTTAATATCTGTTAAACGTGAGTTTCATTAAATTGACTTCGGTAGCACTTTGTGAGTTCTTGTAATAATTTTATACTGCATTTTATGTATTCTCCTTTTCTCCATGAGGGTGCCATTTCCACCTCTAGTATCTTGCCCATAAGGGCATGTTTTATGTAAAATAAATGAGTCACCAGTGTCAGAAGGCAATTGAATTGAGTGGGAGTTCAGTCTTGTCTTTGCCAGATGTTCACAGCTGCTTACTTTCTGCTGGGGTTACTGGTTGGCAAATCAAGTTTATAGGTAGGTGATTTTTGTTCAATTTAAGTGCCTTTCATAATAAACTGAGTATGGAAGACCAATTCTGATGCTGCCTATCACAAAAATAATTTTACAAAAAGAGGAACTCGAGGATCAAAGTTCTTTGTGACTAAATAAACCAGCTTCAGACTGCTCACTGAGGTCAATTTTAGCACCTCTGTATGTAAACTGATGATGACCGATTCTTACCTCCCCATCACTTTTCTTGACTAAGTTGAAATTGTCTCCTTTTCAACATTGGGAAGCCATTGTCTTCAGCCTTCACTGCAAATACCATGTCCAGCTACTGATTCCAATCCCTTCCAGGCCACTGTTTCAGGCTAAAGTAGACCATTCACAACCTTGTTCTCTTTGATTCAAATCTGAGCTTCTAATCCCATATCCCCAAGAGCAGTTGCTTGTTCCTCCCCAATATCCCCCCCTACCTGATCTGCTGTGGAAACTTCAACAATACTTTTGTTCCCTCCGCAGTTTCCTATTGCAGTGCTCATTTGGCTGACTTCCCACCTGCCATCATCATCAGATTTAAGCTCATCCAAAACTTTGCCTCCCTTATCCTAACACTCACCCTTTTGTTCACTCACCAACGTTGGCTTCCAGTCCAAGAACAGCTCAATTTTTAAAATTCTGGTCCTCATGTTCAAGTCCCCAGCCCTGTAACCGTCTTGAGAAATCCCAACTCAGATCACTGGTGCATCTCCTAGCTCATGCACCATCATTGGCAGCTGTGCCTTCCGGCATCTAAATCCTAAGCTCTGGACCTCCCTCCCTTCTTACCTATTTATTTGATAGCTTTTGGTCAACTGGCTTAATGTTTCCTCCTTTGACTCAGTGTGAATTTTTGTCTGATTACATTAATGTGAAGTTCTTGGGCTCTTCCACCGTGTTAAAGGTGTTTGAACAGGGGGAAGGGAACATGGTGCAGGACTGGTGGGCATGGAAAACTCCAGTTTCAAGTTATTATTTAAAATCCTAATAGGACCACACATCCATCCATCCTTATTGGCTCGCCCTTTCGTTGAAATACAATCCTGTAAAGTACGAACCATTAACTTTCAGATCCCATTATTGGTAATGTTTCCCTAAGACAAGTCTCATATTTTATTTTTCGTTGCTGCACAACTCTAGACCAATTTTCTTTCTTTTTAAATTGACTTAACTGGATATTTCAGGGAAAGAGATTTTTTAATCCGATTAATCTGACTGTAAAAAAACAAATCCAGTGTTTTTTAAATGTATGATATGTTTACTTGTGTATTTGAATCCAATAATATATGGACTGAAAAATGAATGCTGGAAATATTGTAAAACTGTTAAATGTGTATTTGTTTCTCTACAGGGCTTTGTGCCAGGACTTTTTGGTACATCACATGGTGCTCTCCAATTCATGGCTTATGAGGAATTGAAGAAAGAATACAGTCAATATAAGAAAATGGCACCAGATGCAAAATTGGTGAGCTTGTTGTCAATGCTAGTTTAATTTTTAATTGTACAGTAAATTGCATTATCAGTAAATAAACTGGACACTTTTGTTACAACGTGAAGCCTAACTTTAGATCTGAGAAAGCTGATGCTAAATTAAGATTTTGTATACCTGTATGTAGATTCATTAACCGTTCCCTAAAAAATAGGTGTGCATTGTTTTCTACCATTCATTGTGCACACTGTTTCAGACAGGGGACATCATATTCTCTCTTGATTTTACGTCAGTGCTTTCACATAATACTCTTATCATTATTTTGCAATTCTTTCTGATTAACTCATAGTTTCACCAAATAATGTTTAATACCAGATACTGCTCATGTCTGGCTCCACAATCTCTGAATTCCCTGCACTCGGTTCTTTAACGTAGCCTAGTGGTGCCATCTGGAAGGAGCTTATGTTGATGGAAGAAGCAAGAAAATGAAGCACAGCTGCAATTTCAGATGCCACAATATTTTTTTGTTATCATTGCACCATGGCTGGGCGGCACAGTGATTAGCACTGCTGCCTCATGGCGCTGATGACCCAGGTTCAATCCTGGCCTGGGTCACTGTCCGTGTGGAGTTTGCACATTCTTCCTGTGTCTGTGTAGGTCTCACCCCTACAACCCAAAGGTGTGCAGGGTAGGTGGCTTGGCCACGCTAAATTGCCCCTTTAATTGGGAAAAAAAAAATTGGGTACTTACATTTTTTAAAAAATTGTAACATGGTGGGAAGATCGACGCTCGTATTGTGACTGAATTTGTTATACTTCCCTCTTCCATCTCTCTTTCCAGTGTCTGACTAACATGTATGATTGTGTTATCTTTTGTGACTGAGATTGCACCAATCCTCTTACCAATCGCCATCAGTGTATCTCTCCTATACCCAAGAACTGCAGCCTTCCCAGCCAGTGGAGGACGAGGACAATGACATTAAGGTCAACAGACACCAACACTTCAAAAAGTACCCCCAACCATCCATTCAGAGACTGACAATGTGTACATGTTAGAGACTGGAATAGAAAAGAAATCCACATCTGGTGAGGCACCGTGTGCAGGAACCTGCGTGTGGGAGAAAGAATAGCATAGGTGCCAGCTGGCTAGAGGCAAGGTAGCCTCGAGGCAAGGTTCTGCTTTAGAAAATTTGGATGTGGAGTTTAACTAGCCAGTGTACAGAAAAAGGTGGTTGAGTGTAGATGACCAAATGCATGGGGCGCGATTCTCCACTCCCACGCCGAAGTGGCCGCACCGTCGTGAACGCCGTCGAGGTTCACGGCGGCGTGAAACGGCCCCGGTCCCGACCGATTCAGGCCCTGACAATGGGCTAAGATCGGGGCCGCGTCATCTACACGCGCCAGGCCTTGTCGCCCGCGTAAAAGCGGCGGCGCATAGATGACGCAGCCGGCGCCGCATAAGGGGCGTCATCCGCGCATGCGCGGGTTGGCCGTCCTCTCTAAGTTCGCCCCGCAAGAAGATGTCTGACGGATCTTGCGGGGCCGCGGAAGGAAGGAGGTGTCCTCCTTCAGAGAGGACGGCCCGACGATCGGTGGGCACCGATCGCGGGCCAGACCCCATTTGAGGTACCCCCCGGTGCAGGATCCCCCCATGCCCCCCCGCAGGCCGCCCCCCCAGCGTTCAAGCACCGCTCACGACGGCAGCGACCAGGTGTGGACGGCGCCGGGGGGAACCCGCCGTTTTGGCCTGGCCGCTTGGCCCATCCGGGCCTGAGAATAGCGGGGGTGCCGGAGAATCGCCATCTTGGGTGTCTCCAGCGATTCTCCGGCCTGCGGCCCGTGAAACACGACCGGGCTGTTCCCGCCGCTTGGGAGATTCGCGGGAGGGCGTCGGACCGGCATCCCGGGAAATTGTGCATGCATTCAACAGCACCCTGCACCCTGATGAAGCCTGCAATCTGTGCAAATCCACAAGCTCGCTCCACCTGCTTGTCTCTGGCACAACAGGGGAAAAAAAGGAAAAATAATAAGTCGTTAAAGGATGTGAAAAGCAGCGTCGAAGAAGGGAGGAAGCGTGGGCTCGCCGTTGAATGAGAGGACCAGCAAAAGCGCTGGCAAGATGGCGGATGCCCGACAGCATGGTGGGGCAGCACTGCTTACGGTGGAAAAGGTGACCAACGTGATGGCTGTGGAGCTGGAAAAGCAGTTTGCGAGGCACATGGAGCTTTTGAGGAAGGAGATGGCGGTCGCATTGAAGTCATTGGTAGAGGAGGCAATCGCCCGGTGAGGGTAGCTGTGGCAAAGACATCGGCCGAGGTGAGAGAGCAGGGCGAGAAGATGAAGGAAGTGGAGGAGGCCGTGTCACAGCACAGCGACCAGCTCACCTCAATGGGAGATGAGCTGCGAAGGGTGGTGGAGGTCAACAGAGGACTCCGAGCAAAGCTCGAGGACTTGGAGAACCGCTCGAGGCAGCACAATCTGAGAATTGTGGGCTTGCCCAAAGGGACAGAGGGCCCCAGGCCAACAGAGTACTTTGCTAAGAGGTTAGGGGAGTTGATGGGGGAGAGTGAGAACCCCTCCCTGTACGAGCTGGGCCAAGCTCATCGGTCATTAAGGCCGAAGCCCAAAGTGAATGAGCCACCAAGAGCAGTAATTATCTGCTTCCATAGGTACTGCATGAAGGAGAAGGTGTTAAGCTGGGCGAAGCAGGATTTACCAGGACTTGATGGTGGAGTTGGCAAAAAGACGAGTGGCGTTTGGGCGAATGAAGGCGGCACTGTACAACAAGGCGGTGCGATTTGGTATGGTATACCCAGTGAAGCTGAGGGTGATGTATAATGGCAAAGACTTTTATTTCAATACAGTGGAGGTGGCTGATGCGTTCATGAGGGCAGAAGGCTTGGGACAGAAGTGAAGAGTGGAGCTGGAAGAGAGATTGTGGACTGTGATTGGGGAGCTGGAAAATGTATAAATGCTGTAACTTTCTTTTCATTGGTGTGCATTGTAATTTACTTCACTTCACATCGTTACAGAGTTCAAGTTATTGGTTGGGTAGCATTCTGTGTTGCGACGGTTAAGTGGGGAGCCAACCGCGCGAGCTAACTAAAGTCAGCTAGTGAACGGAGGTGAGGTGAGAGGAGGGCTGCGGACATTGGAGCCTGGTTAGCACGTTTCGACGGGCCTACAAGGCGAGCGCGGGGGGAGGGGAAGGGATCGATGCTGGGAGATGTTTTTTGGAGGGGAAATGTAGGGGGGGATTTTGGGAGGGGGGATTATGGGAGGAGGGGAAGGAGTTCGATGTTAATAATGGATAGGGGCGGGTCAGGCTCATGGGGCAAGGCCCGGTGGTATGATGATGGTGGATAAGAAGGGGGGGGTGAGAGACCCCCAGTTAGGATAGTCACGTGGAACGTGAGGGGGTTAGGAGGTGAGGTCAAGGGTGCTTGCGCATCTTAGAAGTTTGAAAGCCGATGTAGCAATGCTGCAGGAGACTCACTCGAGGGTGAAGGACCAGGTGAGACTTAAAAAGGGCTGGGTTAGTCAGGTGTTTCACTCTGGATTTGACGGAAGGGCTCGAGGGGTAGCGGTAATGGTCACCAAAAGAGTACGTTTCCAGATGGAGAATGTGGTGGCAGATCAGGGGGGTAGATATGTGTGTGATTGTGACAGGGGCGCTGGAGGGGAGGTTAGTGGTGCTGTTAAGTGTGGGATGATGTGGGATTCGCAAAGAAGGTGTTTGGGGCTGTTCCCGATTTGGACACACACGAACTGATAGTGGGGGGGGGGACTGGAACTTGGTGCAGGAGCTTTGGACAGGTCACGGCCGCGCTGGCTGATCCCATCAGGGGGGGGCGAAGGCGTTGGCTGGGCTAATGGTGGAAATGGGAGGGGTGGACGCTTGGAGGTTTCTGCACCCGAGGGAACGGGAGTACTCGTTTTTCTTGGCAGTCCATAAGGTATACCCACAGATCGACTATTTTGTGGTGGGGAAGGCTTTGCTGACTGGAATTAAGGGGTCGGAATACTCGGCAATTGCAGTATCATATGCTCCGCATTGGGTGGATATGGTACTGGAGAAGGGGGTAGCGCAGAGGCCGGGGTGGAAATTAGATGTGGGACTTTTGGGGGACCACGGGTTCTGTGACAAAATTGAAAAGGTAATTGAGGAATATGTAGGTTTCAACTGTACGGGTGAGGTGTCGAAGGCAGTTGTCTGGGAGTCTCTCTCAAGGCAGTGGTGAGGGGTGAGGTGATCTTGTTTAAGGCCAGGGTGGACAAAGAAGAGCGGTTGGAGCGGCAGAGGGTAATAGATGAGATGTTGGAGGTAGATAGGAATTATGCAGATGATGGGGACCCAGCAAAGTTGGAAAAGAGGAAGGAACTACAGGCGAGCTTTGACTGACCATCTACTAGGAAGGCGGTGCGCCAACTGAGGTGAGCAAGGGGTGCAGTTTACGAGCATGGAGATAAGGTATGTTAGCAGGTCAGCTCCGGAGGGAGGCAGCGTTAAGGGAAATTGTTCAGGTGAAGGACAGGGCAGGGAAGTTGGTGGTGGCTCCGCATCTGATTAACAATGTCTTTGAGGAATTTTATGAGAGGTTGTACAGGTCAGAGCCACCTGGGGGAGACCGGGAGATGCAGGAATTTCTAGATGGTTGGAGTACCCGAGGTTAGGGGAGGGGGACAGGGCTACATTGGAAGGAGCAATAGTAGAGCAGGAGATAAAAGATGCGATTGGAAAGATGCAGTTGGGGAAGGTGGCAGGGCCGGATGGGTTTCCAGTGGAATATTATAAAAAATTCAAGGATAAGCTGGCACCCCTGATGGTGGGGATGTTTGAAGAGGCAGTAGGGAAGGGGGTGTTGCCACAAGCTTTGGGGCAGGCATCGATTTCTCTGTTGCTAAAAAAAGATAAGGACCCGACGGAGTGTGGATCGTATAGGCCCATATCACTTTTAAACATGGACACAAAGATATTGGCGAAGGTACTGGCAGGTAGGCTAGAGGAGTGCCTCCCAAAGGTGATAGGTGAAGATCAGACGGGGTTTGTGAGAAGGAGACAGCTCTTTTCAAACGTTAGAAGAGTATTGAACGTGGTTATGGCACCGGTGAAAGGGAAGGAAACGGAGGTGGGTGTGGCATTGGACGCTGAGAAGGCGTTTGACCGGGTAGAATGGGGGTACTTGACGGCAGTTCTGGAGCGGTTTGGGATTGGACCAAGATTTGTGAACTGGGTAAAGCTACTATATAAGGAGCCCAGTGCGAGTGCCCGCACAAACAACATCAGCTCCAAGATACTTTTCTCTCCACCGTGGGACTAGGCAGGGATGTCCTATGTTTTCCCCTGCTGTTTGCACTTGCGATTGAGCCGTTGGCCATCGCATTAAGTTGTTCGGGGGTATGGAAAGGAAGAGTGCGGGGGGGGGGGGGGGGGGGGGCGGATAGAGCATGGGGTGTCCTTATATGCCGATTACTTGCTGTTATACGTGTCGGAACTGTGTGTGCCGATAGAGGGAATATTGGAGCTGCTTCGGGTGTTTGGGTCTTTCTTGGGGTACAAACTAAATCTAGACAAGAGTGAGTGGTGTCTTGGCCGGGGATGGGGGCAGAGGTGGGGGGGCTGCCATTCCGTAGGGCAGGGACTCACTTTAGGTACCTGGGGATGCAGGTTGCCCGGGAGTGAGGGAGCTCCGCAGGTGCAGCATTTCTAGTTTGGTGGGGAGAGTGAAAGCTGATCTGGCAAGGTGGGATGGTCTCCCTCTATCACTGACAGGTCGGGTACAGGCGGTTAAAATGAACGTGTTGCCGCGATTTCTGTTTATTTTCCAATGCCTGCCGATTTTCCAGCCAAAGGCTTTTTCCAGAGAGATTTAGGGAAGGATTACGTCGTTCATATGGGGAGGGAAGGTGGCCAGAGTTAGAAAGGTGCTGCTACAGAGGGGAAGGCAGGCAGGGGGTTTGGGTCTTCCGAACCTGATGTATTACGACTGGGCGGCGAATGTGGAGAAGGTGCGGAGCTGGGTCAGAGGGGTTGATTCCCAGTGGGTCAGAATGGAGGAGAGTTTTGGGTTCCGGGAAGATGAGCCATCTGCCACTTTTACTACCAATGGCAAAGCCACCCAACGCTGCCCCACAGCATTTTGCCAGCCTTTCCATCTGTGACCCCTCTCCCCAAAGGCTCAATAAAAATTAACCCCTTTCTCTTTCCACAGATGCTGTCTGACTTGCCAACTATTTTCAGCATTTTCTGTTTTCATTTCCCATTTCCAGCATAAGAGTATTCGGCTTTTGTTTTAGCTGCTGTTTAGTTCATCACATACGGTTTTTCAAATAATGTTGATTTTCTTTCCAATGTCTACTATGGAGAAGGACAATGTAGGTAGAAAGCAGGGAGAGGGACTGTGATATAACTGAACAGATTAGCATTGCGGGGGAAGAGGAGTTAGGGGTTTTAACAAGCGTAAATGTGGATAAATCCCAAGACCCAGATAAGATGTATCCTAAGCTGCTGCGTGAGGCAAGAAAGGAGATTGCAGGGGCTCTGACACTAATATTCAAATCCTCTCTGGCCACTGGAGAGGGACTGGAGGATCGATAATGTGGTTCCATTATTCAAGAAGGAAGATGGGGAAAACCAGGTAATTACAAGCCAGTGAGTCTAGCATCAGTGCTGGGGAAATTATTGGAAAGAATTTTGTGGGACAGATTAATCTCCACTTGGAGAGGTGAGGATTAATACAGGATAGTCATGGCATTGTTAAGGGGAGATCATGTCAAACAAACTTGATTGAATTTTTTGAGGAGGTGACCAGGTGTATAGATGAGAGCAGTGCAGTTGATGTAGTTTACATGGACTTCAGTCAGGCTTTTGACAAGGCCCCACATGGGACACTGATCAAGAAGGTAAGAGCCCATGGGATCCAGGGTAATTTGGCAAATTGGATCCAAGATTGGCTTCGTAGCAGGAGGCAGAGGGTGATGGTCAAAAGCTAGTTTTAGCTAGAAGCCTGGGTCCAGTGACTGCAGGGATCGGTGCTAGATCCTTTGCTATTTCTAGTGTACATGAATGATCTAGACATGAATGTGGAAGGTTTGATCAGTAAGTTAACAGATGACACACAAATTGATGGTAAATAGCACGGAGGAAAGCCTTCGATTACAGGATGATATAGTCAGGCTGGCCAGCTGGGCAGAGCAGTGGCAAATGGGATTTAACCTGAAAAGTATGAGTTGATACATTTTGGGAGGGCCAGCAAGGCAAGGGAATACATAAAGAATGGTAGGACGCTAGGAAGTACAGAGGTACCTTGGGGTGCATGCCCAAAGAACCCTGAAGGCAGGATAGGTAGATAAGGTGGTTAAGGAGGTATATGGGATACTTTATTAACTGAAGCATAGAATATAGGAGCAGGGAGGTTATTATGGAGTTGTATAAAACACTCATTAGGCCACAGCTAGAGTACTGTGTGTAGTTCTGGTCGCCGTACTGTGATTGCACTAGAGAGGGTGCACAGACATGACAGGCCGAAGGGCATTTCTGCTGTAAATCTTTATGGCTGACTCTTCAGAAGATGAGGTTTGTTTCTGTTGTAATGGTGCTGCTTTAAAACTCTAGGCTCATGTGCACGAGCACTGATATCACTCCAGTTTTGGAATGCCTGTGAAAAATCTTGAGATTTCAGAGTCCTCTTACAAAATTGTGAGTGAAGTTTAATCTTAGTAATCACATCTGACAATAAATTTGTGAAAGTTGGCGTGTCTGCAGCTACCTCATCTACTTGATGGCAGTTGCATCCAGAATCTCCTATCTAAGGCACTTTAATTAGCCTTTTAAATTGATAAGTAAATGCTTATCCAATGCTGCATGCCTTTGGAATTGACTGCTGTGCCATTTGCTCAATATAAATCGCTGTGTGCCAAGACTAGACAGAAAAGGGATGGAGACTAAAAATGCAAGTTCTTGTTTTTGGTAGTTGGGTTGTCTCTCTAACTGTAAAGATGTAATGGTGAGTATCGGGATGTTGAGTCGGGTTTTCTTGTGTTCTTGTATTATAGTTACATTTTTGTCTGCTTGGGGTCAATTTGGGTACAGGGGTCAGGATTCATAATATTTTCTGCACCCAAATTCCTGATACCCACTTCTGACATACAAAACTCAAATTGGTAAAGTCTTTTCTACTGATTGGTTTGAAGAAAGCTTATAAGTATGAAATACTCCCGATGTGAATGAATCATGAGTACTTTCAAATTATAAAGTTAATTGTAAACGTATTCCAGCTCAATCACAGGCCTATGAGTTTTGTATAAAATTTTCATTTTATTTTTCTGCTGTGTCTTTCTCAGAATCCTTTAGAATATGTAACAATGGCAGCATTGTCCAAAGTTTTTGCTGTAACAGCAACATATCCTTATCAAGTAGTCCGCGCTCGACTGCAGGATCAGCATACCCAGTACTCTGGAGTAATGAATGCTGTATGGAGAACATGGAGGTAAGGTCATAAAGACTGAATAAAACTTGGGTTTATTTGTTATGTTGTGTTTAAGGTTGTACTACTTTAATGGTGATAAGTGCATTGTCAGAAATTTAAAATTGTTTAGCTTCATATATTTGGCATTTATCATTTGAAATTGTGTTTACTGATATCTAAAGCAATTTAACCACAGAGGTTGAATTTTTCTCTTTCCATCTTTTACTAATCATCTGTGTCCTACACTCTGGAACCCTCTGCCTAAAAATTCTAAAGGCCACCACCTAGTGGGATATAGGGAAGCTAATTTTGTTAGGAAGAGCAAGGAGAGGAAATATAAAGTAAAGAGCACAATTCTAAAGAGGTACAACAGTATGTGTATAAATCGTTGATAAAATGGTTGAATGGCACACGTGACCCTGGGCTTTATGAATTGCGCTATAGAATACAAATGCAGTGAATCTTTATTCGATTTGACATGTGGACAGATTAGAGAACTTGCAGTTTTTGTTGGAGAAGAGAAGGATGAGAGGAGATTCAATAAGCGTTCAAAATTATGAAAGAATCCAGACAGAGTTGATAGTGATAATAAACCTTAAGAAGAATCAGGCACCGTGCCTCAATGACTCCTGTCCAGTGGCCTTGACATCTATCATTTATGACGTCCTTCGAGATGTTGGTCATGAGAAACATCGAGCCGATACTTCCAGAATGCCTTGATCCACTGCAATTTGCATACCGCTATAATCTGTCCACAGTAGATGATATCTCCCTGGCCCTGCACTTATCCCTGAAGCATCTCGACAATAAGGACTCCTATGTCAGACTACTATTCATTGACTACAGCTCCACCTTCAACACCATGATCCTAGCCGAGCTCATTCAAGCTCCAAAACCTAGGACTTGGTTCCTCCCTCTATAACTGGATCCTCGACTTCCTGACCGATAGACCACAATCAGCAAGGATTATCAACAACACCTCCACGATAATCCTCAATATCGGGTCCTCGCAAGGCTGCGTACTTAGCCCCCTATTATACTCGTGGCAAAATCTGGCTCCAACTCCATCTACAAGTTTGCAATGACACAACCTTAGTGGGTCGGATCTCAAACCACAATGAATTAGAGTACAGGAGGGAGATAGCAAACCTAGTGGCATGGTGTAACGACAACAATTTCTCCCTCGACATCAGCAAAAATAAGGAGCTGGTCATCGACTTCTGGAAGCGAAGTGTTGTACACACTCCTGTTTGCATCAGTGGTGCCGAGGTGGAGATGGTTGACAGCTTCAAATTCCTAGGTGTGCACATCACTAACAATCTGTCCTAGTCCACCCACGTCATGGCGACAACCAAGAAAGCACCACGACACTTCCTCAGGAAACTAAGGAAACTCTGCATGTCCACATTGACTCTTAACAATTTTTACAGATGCACCATACAAAGCATTCTATCTAGCTGCGTCACAGCTTGGGCATGGCAACTGCACGGCCCAAGGCTGTAAGAAACTACAGAGAGTCAGGAACACAGCCCAGTCCATTATGCGAACCCGCCTCCCATCCATTGACTCGGTTTACACCTCCCGCTGCCTTGGGAAAGTGGGCTGCACTAACAGATTAAAAAAACAGCTTCTTCCCCACTGTTACCAGACTCCTGAATGACCCTCTTATAGTCTGAACTGATTTCTCTCCGCTTCATCTCTGCTGTTGTAGCACTTTACTCCGTATGCTTCACCAATGTCTATGTATTTCCATTTTATATTTATCATCTGTCCTATCTTTGTTCATGCATGGAATGATCTGCTTGGTCTGTACTCATTTGGCACACGTGACAATAAATCTAAATAAATTGTTCCCAGTGACCGGGTGGGATGACACCCATTTAAGGTGATTGCTACAAGAACCAAAGGTGATGTGTGAAAAATCCTTTTTTGTGCAGCCAAGTTGTTAGGACCTGAAATGCACTGTTTTGAGAGTGTGGTGGAGGCAGTTTAAATTGTAGCTTTCAAAAGGAATTGGATAAGCACTGAAAAGAGAAAACATTGTAGGGCGATGGTGAAAGATTAGGGGAAGTAGGATTAGCTGAGTAACTCTTGCAGAGCTAACATGGACACAGCACGTTGAATGGCCTCCTTCTGAGCTGTAACCATTCAATGATTCTACAGCATCCCCGCATCTTAAGTCTATTTCCTCATCTAAGGCCTTCCTCAAAGTCAGACAATTTAACCAATATGTGATTGTCCCTAATACCTTCCTTCCTTGACTTGGTACTTTTTATTTGAAACTTCCATGAAATGCTTTGAAATGTTCATTTATGTTAATGATGCTATATAAATGGAGATTGTTGAGGTTTTGTGTTGGGTTAACCAAAATGGTCTTTTGACGCTTGTATAGTTGCCAATTTTATATTACAAGCATATTGATCAACACGTTTTTCATCCATCATGGACGGCTTCTTGACTTCCACTGTTTCAACATGACATGGTTGGGTGCGTAAAGGTTTGTGGGTGCAAGCAGTAGTTTGGAGTAACTGATATTGGTCTTCAATATGAAAAGTATACAGGAAAGGACTCCCTGGATGTTAAATTGGGGTTTCAGGTGTTTTTGTGTTGTGACTAAAATAGTTGCTTGTAAGTAAAGGGGAGGTTACTTTTTAGTAATGTGTAATTCTAAAATTAAAAATTGCCAATTTTTTGTTTCAGAAACGAAGGGGTTCACGGATTTTACAAAGGAGTTCTTCCAAATGTGCTTAAAGTGACTCCCGCGTGTTGCATTACATTTCTGGTATATGAAAATGTATCTCAATTTTTACTTGATTTCCATCAATCCTGAACTTTGGACTGTTGTCAGAATTCGAATTACAGAAGGATCTTATTTTACCCCCCAAAAAATCTGCAAGGATGAGAAGAACATCCAAGTGTTCTCTAATAAGCACTTTCAGCACCACCAGCTGTTGCGGTAGTTTTTTAAATGCTGCTGTTAAAATATTGATTTGATTTTATAAAGCTACAGTGCTAGCTGATATAGATATGTTTTTTTTCTTCACTCAAAGGATGTGGGTGTTGCTGGCAAGGCCAGTATTTATTGTCAATCCCTCAAACTCAAAAGTTAAACTTCTGAAGGTCAGATGTTGTCTCTGGGTAACTTGTTTATTAATATTTAATAGTTTCCTTTTTAAAAAGATCAAATTTCCCAACACTATAATCAGCAAGTAACACAGTGTGCAAGGAGCAACTAATGTCAAACTGAATTGATAAAAACAGTAGTTTGTTTTATATTCTTGCAGTGGTATTTTGTAATAAAATACATTTGGTACAATAATACACTCTTAATTAATGGGGGTGTATATTTTAAAAATGTAATTTATTAAGTAAAGTTAATTATGATTCAGCAGGAACGGTTTATGTACTGTGTTCTGGGAAAATTTACAATCCTATATATGAACATCACAATCATAATGTTGCTAAATCTAAATATTGCGATGAGCCTTGTTCCAAATGGCAGAGCTAAATAAAAACTTTAATTTTAAGGCTTGTCTAATTACATCTACATTACAAAAGAATTAAGTTTTATGGGGTTTGGATAAGGTTGACTTTGGTCTTCATCAATCATTATTGGTGGTGTTCAACTCCCAAATTATAATTCTGACTTCCTTATATTGAGACTTTTTCCTGTGTGGCTACTTAAAATATCTGTCTAGTTGCTGATCTCAGCTGAGTGGAAACAAAGGTGTTAAGTGGCACTGTTGGAACATTTTTCTACTTTAGCACATTATTTTGAATCATAACGAATATTCAAGATGTAGGAACAGGTTCAGATTGGAGGGTAGCGAATGTAACCCTGTTATTCAAAAAGGGAGGTAGAGCGAAAACGGGGAACTATACACCAGTGAGCTTAACATTGGTAGTAAGGAAGTTGCTGGAGTCCATTATCAAGGATTTCATAGCCCAGCATTTGGAAAGCAATGGCGTAATCAGACAAAGTCAGAATGGATTTATGAAAGGAAAATCATGCTCGACAAATTTACTAGAATTCTTTAAAGATGTAACTAGTAGAGTTGACCAGGGAGAACCAATGGATGTGATTTATTTAGACTTTCAGAAGGCTTTCAACAAGGTTATAGCAGATTAATATGTAAAGTTAAAGTACATGGGATTACAGGTACTGTCTTGATCTGGATAGAAAGCTGGTTAGCAGATGGGAAGCAAAAGGTTGGAATAAATGGGTCTTTTTCTGATTGGCAGGCAGTGACTAGTGGGGTACTGCAGGGATCTGTGCTGGGACCCCAATTGTTCACATTATATATTAATGATTTGGATGAGGGGACTAAATGCATTATCTCCAAATTTGCAGATGATACAAAGTTGGGTGGGAGGGCAAACCGTAAGGAGGATACAGAGATGCTTCAGCAGGATTTGGACAGGCTAAGTGAGTGGGCACATGCATGGCAGACACAGTATATTGTGGATAAATGTGAGATTATCTGCTTCGGTAGCAAAAATAGGAAGGCAGATTATTTGAATGGATGTAAATCGAGAGAGCTGGATACTCAGCGAGACGTTGGTGACCTCGTGCATCATTCCCTGAAATGAACAACAGACAGTAAAGAAGACAAATGGTATGTTAGCCTTCATAGCGAGAGGATTTGAGTATAAGAATAGAAATGTTTTACTGCATTTCTAAAGGGCATTGGTGAGGCTACACCTGGAGTATTGTGTGCAGTTTTGGAGTCCTTATCTGGGGATGAATGTTCTTGCTATGAAGGGAGTGCAACAAAGAGTTACCAGGCTGATTCCTGGGATAGCGGGACTGGCATATGAGAAGAGACTAAGTCGGTTAGGATTATATTCATTGGAGTTTAGAAGAGTGAGAGGGGATCTCATATAAACTTACAAAATTCTAACATGATTAGACAGGATAGATTCAGAAAGAATGTTCCCGATGGTGGGGGAGCCCAGAACTAGGGGTCATAGTTTGAGGGTCAGGGATGAGCTTTTTAGGACTGAGGTGAGGAGAAATTTCTTCACCCAGAGAGTGGTGAATCTGTGGAATTCACTACCGCAGAAAGTAGTTGAAGCCAAAATGTGTAATTTCAAGAAGGAATTAGATATAGCTCTTGGGGCTAAAGAAATCAAGGGATATGGGGGATGGTGAGATTAGGCTATTGAACTTGATGATCAGCCATGATCATGATGAATGGCTGAGCAGGCTCAAAGAGCAGAATGGCCTCCTGCTTATATTTTCTATGTTTCTTTGTTTCAGGTTGAATAAATCTGACCATTTAAATCACTACTTGCATTGTCATCTAACTTCTAGTTAGTTCGCCAGTGCTAGTATATCTAGGTTGAATTTGATCATATCTCTTCTCTTTAAGTAAACCTGTGTTATTCAAATCTTCCAGGTTGCTTTTTATTTAATACTATGAAAATCCAGTATTTTAGACTGTCTTCTATGAATGTTCCAAAAATACGCAAACCATGCCAACTTTGCAATTTTATAACATTAAGGAGAACAGTACTGAATAGTTCAGCAAGTACATTTTTATTCAAAAGGTAGCAAAATTACTTTGGGTGATATCAATTTAAGTTGATCACATTTTTTTGCAAATCAAAAGACATGTATAATATGTAGCTGTATCACAATGAACTTTTACACTATCACACAAGTCAAAATTATTCTCATATAGTCCAAATTTCACTTGTATTTCCATACTTATGTTCGGGTACAGAAGTACAACTGCATCCATTTGCTAAAAATTTTTTTAATATTTATTTTAATTTCACTGGATATTTTAAAGTTACCAAAATGTTTAATTCAAAATCCATGTGTGAAACAAATGGAGCAGAAATGGCTCTTGATCATTTAGAAACAAAGCTATTTTGGCATCTCCTCGATTATCATCCGTGATACTGAGTTCCAGCCAGTGGAAGCATCACCTTGTGCATAGCCATTTGAGCACAGCCCAACCCAGATTGAAATATCCACTAGACCAGCATTGATTCCTTCGCACAGCCCTTCCACTGTGGAAAGATTGAATAGAAATTTGTTAGGAAATTGCAAAGAACAAACATAACTGAGATAAAGATCTTAAAAACAAAGTTGCAGTATAAAATTAGTTTCCTTGTGAATATAAGCTTTAGCTGATAAAGTATATTAATATTTCCCATTAAATATTTGTATGGTTCTTTCCCTAACTCTGCCAACTCATGCAGGTGACAAATTAATTTAATATTTTTGTGTTTCAGTGCTTTTTCTCTAATCAATTTTCAACTCCATGTTGGGATTAAGAAACCTAGAAATTGGAGAGTAAGAAATCTGGGTCTAGAGATTTGGAGTAAGTAACCTGGGCCTAAAATTGAGAGTAAGAAACATGGGCTCAGAAATTCAGGAGTTAGAAATTTGAGATTAGAAATTGAGGAGTAAGAAATCTGGGCCCAGGGATTCAAGAATGAGAAATCTGGGCCTAAATATTGGGAAGTAAGAAACCTGGGCCTCGAATTTAATGAGTAGGAGAACCATGCAAAATTGACCTCTTGCATCATCAGTGTCTATGCTATATGAGCTGCTCATAAAAAAGATGGAAATCTGACAAGATACATAAGAACTAGGAGTAGGCAATTCAGCCTCGCGAGCCCGCTCTGCCATTCAATATAATCATGGCTAATCTCCTCTCTACTTCAACTCCACTTTCTGTCCGTTCTCCATAACCTTCAACCAATTACTAATTAGAAATCTGAATATCTCTTCAAATTTACTCAATATCCCGGCATCCACTGCACTCTGGGGTAGTGAATGCCACAGATTTACGACCCTTTCAGAGAAGTAATTTCTCCTAATCTCGGTTTCAAATCTAATATCCCTTATCCTAAAACTACCTTCTAGATTGCCCCACAAGAGGAAGCATCCGCTCTACATCTACTTTGTTAATACCTTTTATCTTGTATACCTCAATTAGGTCTCTCGTTCTACTGAACGCAAGAGAGTATAGGCCTAAACTGCGCAATCTCTCCATAAGACTAACCCCTCATCTCTGGAATATATGTACTGAGCTTCCTCTGAATTGCCTCCAATGCAACTACATCCCTCCCCAAATAAGGAGACCAAAACTGTACACCGTACTCCAGGTGCGATCTCAGCAAAGCCTTGTACAGTTGCAGCAACACTTCCCTACTCTTGTACTCTATTTCATTAGCTATAAAGGTCAAAATTCCATTTTACTTATTGCCTGCTGTACCTGCATGCTAGTTTTCTGCAACTCATGCACAAGGACACCCAGATCCCTCTGCACTGCCACACTCTGAAATTTGTCTCCATTTAGAGAATAAGTGGCCTTTCCATTTTTCTGCCCAAAATGGATAACCTCACACTTAGCCACGTTAAACTCCATCTGCCAAATGTTGGTCCACTCACCTAACCTATCTATATCCATTTGTAAATTTCTTATTTCCTCATTGCAATTTAGTGTCCCACCTATTTTAGTGTTATCTGAAAATGTGGCTATAGGACCTTCTATCCGTACATTTAAGTCATTAATATTGTAAATAGTTGGGGCCCAAGGACTGAACCCTGTGGCACACCACTAGTTACATCTTGCCAACCAAAAGACCCATTTATCCCGACTCTGCCTTCTGTCGATTAGCCAGTCTTCTATCCAAGCTAATAAACTATCCCTAATCCCATGTGATTTTACCTTGTGTATTAGCCTTTTGTGCGGCATAAACACTGGGGCAACAGTGAAAGAGATCAGATGGGCAATAAGTGGTTATGTGGAGAAGTGCTCACTTTTGATGTGAGACTAAGAGCAGCATTCCTGATTCCACATTTGGCTGCAAATCGGGTAAAGGCAATTTTTAAAAATTTGACTTTTTAGTGAAGGGCCCAGGTTTGGCTGCTTGTGCCTGAGGGATCTGATTGCAGCAAGCAGTTCTTGGGTGTCATCTCCCTTAAAGGGGTCTGAAATAATGTATTAAGCCCACAAATGTCATTGGCAATGCACCAAAAGCCTATTATAGAGGGTACTTTGAACACAAGGGTGCCTTATCCGATATGGTGAGCATCAATCCCCTGGTGTATGTGTATATGTATATGTATGCACGTGCCTTAATGGACCCTTTGGTGCCCATTTTGCATGGAAAGGTGCTGAACAATTCAGTTTAGAGGCATATAGTCTTTGCTTTCTCCACAGCTTGTAATAACTGCTAGTCCCACAACTGAAATCAGCAGCAACCAGGGATTTAATTTTCAATATTGTAGCAGATTTTTACACAAATATATTTGCAAAGAAAAAATAATTTGCTGCTGAAGCGCAAGTGTTTATAACAAACCTGAAGATGTGCGATGTATATTAATAGTAGAGTTGAATTCTGGGCTTCCTTGATCTAAATAGACGATGGCTTCAATTGGCAGTGGACCATTGCACTCAGCACCATTAAATGTAAAGTACCAGCGTTGACAGCAAGCACTTTTACATTTCAGACGAAGGGAACCAATGAATAACACCCTGAGAGCACTGTCTGTGCGCATCTTGGTGAATGTGCATTCCTGAGGCAAGACACAAATAGGCATAAAATCAGTATTCAAATATCTTAACATATGACTTTGTAAATCATATTCTCTTCTATCCAAATAGGTGAATTTCTTTCTATCAAGGCATGAGGCTAAAGAGTTGGTGTTTTGGGAAAGAGGGGTTCCTTTGTGTGGAACTAAGACAAGAGGGAAATGTAGAAAGGGATTGACTCTACCTGAACCAGGATGGGTTCCATGTCTTTGCAATAACGACAAATAGGTGACAAAGGCTTCAAGCTAAATGGGAGGGTTGGGAATGGGATGTACAGAAAATTAAATAAGTCTAAATATAAATGAAACAAGGGTTTAGAAAAGACTAAAAATTATGGTTAAAAATGAAGAGGAGCTACTATTAAAAATGAGTTAATGTGTACAGTAATACACACGGCCCATAAAATAAAACATGAAAACTGGAATATGTTGCAAAAAAATCAGACATGGTAGAGATTACTAAAACATGACTGCAGTATTTAGGAAAGATAGAAAAGGAAAGGTTTGAGGTGAGTGGGTGAAGTAGCTGTGCTTATTGGGGAAAGCAATTGCAGTGGGAAAAGTGATGTTTGCTTCCATTCCCCCAAGGGTGGTGATGGTGTATTTGTATTGTTACAGGACTAGTAATTCAGAGACCCAGGCTAATGCTTGGGCCTCTGGTTGAATCCCACCATGGCAGATGGTGAAACTTGAATTCAATAAAAGTATCTGGAATTAAAAGTCTAATGATGACCATGAAATCATTGTCAATTGTCGTAAAAACCCATCAGGTTCACTGATGTCCTTTGGGAAAGGAAGTCTGACATTCTTATCTGGTCTGCTGTCCTTGCCTGGTCTGGTGCACATGTGACTCCAGATGCATAGCAATGTGGTTGACTTAACTGGCACCCATAGACTAGTCGAGCAAAGCCCGATATCGTCATATTCACCAAATTATACTTGCCAGACAACATCTTTGACACCACCGTTACTGGGTATGTCTTGAACCACCATCAGGGCGGACCCACCTGAGGTGGTGGCATAGTGGTGTATAGTTGGGAGGGAGGTACTCTGCAAGTTGTCTCTGGGCCTTATAAAGTCAGAATGGAACGATTGGGGGAATGCAGAATATTGAGTCCAGACTCCATGAAGTCACGTGGCCTCAAATATGGGCAAGTAAACTTCCTGCTAATTACCACCTGTTGCGCCCCCTGTCCCCTCAGCTGATGAAGCAGTGCTCCTCCTCCATGTTGAACACCAATTAAAAGAAACATTTGAGGGTGGAAAGGCATAGGATGTCCCCTGGGTGACGGAGTCCACTGAAGTTCCATGTCTATCACAAGAAGTGGCTCAGACCTGACCAAGTCCTGAAGGTCATAGCTTCTAGACTGTGTCTCTGGCAGCTGGTGAGAGAACCAACAAAATGGAAAAATCTATTCGATCGCATCCTCACCAATCTACCTGTTGCAGATGCGTCCATCTAAGACTACAATGGTAGGAATGACCACTGCAGAGTCCTTGTGGAGATGAAGTTCCATCTTCACATTGAAGATGCCCCCCCATCGTATTGTGTGGCACTAACATCATCATAATTAATTAGGTCGATTTTGAACAAATATTGCGACTCAAAAACTGGGCATGCATGAGATGCTATGGGCTATCAGCAGCAAAAGCCCCAATCTGTAACATGATTTGACATATCCCCCATTCTACCATGACCATCAAGCTGGGAGATCAACCCTGGTTCAATGAAGAGTGCAGGAGGACATGACAGAAGCTTCACCAGACATACCTAAAAATGAGAAGCTACAACATTCTGTGGATGACATGCATGCCAACCAGTGAAAGGAGCATACGATAGACAGAGCTAAGCGATCCCACAACCAACAGATCAGATCTAAGCTCTGCAGTTTTGTTACATTTAGGGGGGGGGGGGGGCTGCCCCCCTTTCCCCCCAGGCAGGCTGATTACATGGAACATTAGAAGGCTGAATGGGCCGGACAAGAGGGCTCGCGTGTTTGCACATTTGAGGGGCCTGAAGGCGGATGTGGCAATGCTACAAGAGACACACCTAAAGGTTACAGGCCAGACGAGATTGAGAAAGGGGTGGGCCAGCCAAGTATGCCACTCCGGGCTGGACTCAAAGACCAGGGGGGTAGCGATCTTGATCAGCAAATGAGTGGCCTTCGAGGCAGGGAGAATCATGTCAGACAAGGGGGTAGGTACATAATGGTGAGTGGGAAGCTGGAGGGGGTGGGGGTGGTACTCGTGAACATATCTGCACCAAATTGGGATGATGTGGAATTTATGAGGCGGGTTTCAGGTAAGATCCCAGACTTAGAGTCACATAACCTGATCATGGGAGGGGACTTCAATACAGTCATTGATCCGGAATTGGACCAGTCAAAATCCAGGACAGGGAGAAGGCCGGCTGCGGCAAAGGAATTGAAGGGGTTTATGGAACAGATAGGGGAGTAGACCCATGGAGGTTTGCACATCCAAGGGCAAAGGAGTTTTCCTTTTCTCACATGTCCACAAGGTATACTCTCGTATCGACTATTTTGTTCTGAGCAGGGCGCTAATACCGGAGGTGGTGGGTACTGAGTACTCTGCAATCGCAGTGTCTGATCATTCCCCACATTAGGTGGATCTACAGGTTAGCGTGGAGAGAGGGCAACGCTCGCTGTGGAGACTGGATGTGGGGTTGCTAGCGGACGAAGCGATCTGTGGGTGGGTTAACAAGTCCATCCAGAACTACCTAATCCAGAACAAGTCCATCCAGCAGAGGGCAGTAGAGCGGAGCTGCTGATAGGCTGTTGTGGGGAAAATTTGCATCAGTGCATTGTGGTCACTGCATCTCGAAGGTGGTTTGTGGAGGAGCTGTTGCCAAGTGACAGTTAACTTGACTTGAGAGCGGCGGGGACACAGGATAAAAGAGTGCGAGGAGAGCGGCGGGGACAAGGATAAAAGACACAGCTGCCGGAGAAGCGGCCTTCAGATTTTCGGCAGGAGCAGTGACCAGGGGTCTGTCGGGAAGGTAAGTTTTCCTCTTTAAAAACTTTGAAGCGTGACATCCAATTAGCAGTAGCTGGGAAAAATGTAACTCTTTGTGTGTTGGTAAGTATTGTGATTGGTAAGTAAAATCTTTATTCCTTTCACTTACTCATTATTTGATATATTTGTAATCAGTTAAGGTAAAGTGTAAAAATGGCAGGAGATCCCAGACCCATGTTATGCTCCTCGTGCTCAATGTGGGTGAGGTCCCGAAGGACTGGAGAATTGCTAATGTTGTCCCTTTGTTTAAGAAGGGTAGCAGGGATAATCCAGGAATTATAGACCTGTGAGCTTGACGTCAGTGGTAGGCAAACTGTTGGAGAAGATACTGAGGGATAGGATCTATTCACATTTGGAAGAAAATAGATTTATCAGTGATAGGCAGCATGGTTTTGTGCAGGGAAGGTCGTGTCTTACAAACCTAATAGTGAGGAAGTGACAAAGTTAATTGATGAGAGAAGGGCTGTAGATGTCATATACATGGACTTCAGTAAGGCATTTGATAAAGTTTCCCATGGCAGATTGATGGAAAAAGTGAAGTTGTATGGGGTTCAGGGTGTACTAGCAAATGGATAAAGAACGGGCTGGGCAACAGGAGACAGAGAGTAGTGGTGGAAGGGAGTGTCTCAAAATGGAGAAAGGTGACTAGCGGTGTTGCACAGGGATCCGTGCTTGGACCACTGTTGTTTGTGATATACATAAATGATCTGGACGAAGGTATAGGTGGTCTGATTAGCAAGTTTGCAGATGATACTAAGATTGGTGGAGTTGCAGATAGTGAGGAGGACTGTCAGAGAATACAGCAAAATATAGATAGATTGGAGAGTTGGGCAGAGAAATGGCAGATGGAGTTCAATCCAGGCAAATGCGAGGTGATGCATTTTGGAAGATCTAATTCAAGAGCAGACTATACGGTCAATGGAAGAGTCCTGGGGAAAATTGATGTACAGAGAGATCTGGGAGTTCAGGTCCATTGTACCCTGAAGGTGGCAACGCAGGTCGATAGAGTGGTCAAGAAGGCATACAGCATGCTTGCCTTCATCGGACGAGGTATTGAGTACAAGAGTCGGCAGGTCATGTTACAGTTGTATAGGACTTTGGTTAGGCCACATTTGGAATACTGCGTGCAGTTCTGGTCGCCACATTACCAGAAGCATGTGGATGCTTTAGAGAGGGTACAGAGGAGGTTCACCAGGATGTTGCCTGGTATGGAGGGTGCTAGCTATGAAGAAAGGCTGGGTAGATTAGGATTGTTTTCGTTGGAAAGACGAGGTTGAGGGGGGGACCTGATTGAGGTCTACAAAATTATGAGGTATGGACAGGGTGGATAGCAACAAGCTTTTTCCAAGAGTGGGGGTGTCAATTACAAGGGGTCACGGTTTCAAGGTGAGAGGGGGAAAGTTTAAGGGAGATGTGCGTGGAAAGTTTTTTACGCAGCGGGTGGTGGGTGCCTGGAACGCTTCGCCAGCGGAGGTGGTAGAGACGGGCACGGTAGCATCATTTAAGATGCACCTAGATAGATATATGAACGGGCGGGGAACAGAGGGAAGTAGATCCTTGGAAAATAGAAGACAGGTTTAGATAAAGGATCTGGATCGGTGCAGGCTGGGAGGGCCGAAGGGCCTGTTCTTGTGCTGTAATTTTCTTTGTTCTTTGTCTTTGTACCTGGAAACAAATGATACGGGGGAGGTCTACGCAGCGACGGTTTGGGAAGCTCTGAAGGCAGTGGTCAGAGGGGAATTAATCTCGATACGGGCCCACAGAGAAAAGGCGGAACGGGCTGAGAGGGATAGATTAGTGGAGGAGATACCCCAGGTGGACATGAGATACTTGGAGGCCCCGGACGCGGGGCTGCTGAGGGAGCGGTGGAGGTTACAGGCGGAGTTTGGGCTGTGGACCACAGGGAAAGTGGTTGAACAGTTCAGGAAGGCAAGGGGGGGGATTTATGAGTACGGGGAAAAGGCAAGCAGAATGTTGGCGTACCAGCTCAGGAAAAGGGAGGTGGCCAGGGAGATAGGTAAAGAGTAGAGGTGGGAATACTGTCCTGGACCCAGCGGGGGTGAACGAGGTGTTTAAGGACTTCTATAGTAAATAATATGAGTCGGAACCCCCAGCTGGGGTGGAGGGGATTAGGCAGGTTCCTGAGGGTAGATGAGGATCTGGTGGAAGGGCTGGGAGCCCCAATTGAGATTGAGGAAATAATCAAGGGGCTGGAGGGCATGCAGTTGGGCAAAGCCCCGGGGTCTGACAGCTACCCGTGGAATTCTACAAGATGTTTTCAGAGGTTGATAGGGGAAGACCAGACAGAATTTGTAAAGGGCAGGCAACTCAAGGCCAATATTCGAAGGCGTTTAAATGTTATGATGTCCTCAGAAGGAGAGGAGGTGAAGGTGGTTGTAGCGATGGATGCAGAGAAGGCTTTTGATCGGGTGGAGTGGAATTACCTGTGGGAGGCGCTGGGAAGGTTTGGGTTTCGTGAGGGCTTTACTGACTGGGTGCGGTTGCTCTATCAGGCATCAGTAGCGAGTGTTGGTACGAACCGGCTGAGGTCTGGGTACTTTAAACTACACTGAGGGACGAGGCAAGGGTGCCCCCGCTCCCCGTTACTGTTTGCTCTGGCCATAGAGCCATTGGCCATGGCATTAAGAGCCTCTAGGAACTAGAAAAGGCTGGTGTGGGTGTGGGGGGGGGGGGGGTGGAGAGCACCGGGTCTCGCTTTATGCAGATGACACCTGCTCTTGTATATTTCAGACCCATTGGAGGGGGTGGAGGAAGTAATGCGAATCTTGGGGGCATTTGGCAATTTTTCGGGGTATAAATTGAACATGGGGCAAAGCGAGATATTTGCGATCCAGGCAAGAGGACAGGAGAAGAGACTGGGAGAGCTGCCGCTTAGAATGGTAGGGAAGAGCTTTCGATATCTGGGAATCCAGGTGGCCCGGGAATGGGAGGCATTGCACAAGTTTAATCTATCCCGGTTGGTAGAACAAATGGAAGGGGACTTTAAGAGATGGGACATGCTCCCGCTATCACTGGCGGAGAGGGTACAGACCTTGAAAATGACGGTCCTTCCCAGATTTCTGTTTGTCTTTCAGTGCCTCCCCATCTTCATCCCAAAGGCCTTTTTCCAGTGGGTGAATAAGGATATTTCGGGCTTTGTGTGGGCGGATAAAACCCGGCGAGTGAAGAAAGCGTTGCTGGAGCGCAGTCAGGGGGAGGGTGGGTTGGCGCTGCCGAACTTCTGCAATTACTACTGGGCGGCTAATATAGACATGATTAGGAAGTGGGTAGTGAGGGAGGGGTCGGCATGGGAGCGGATGGAGGCGGCGTCATGCAAGGACACCAGTTTGGGAGCACTGATAACGGCACCTCTTCTGTTCTTGCCTGTCTGATACTCCATACGTCCGGTGGTGGTGGTGGCTCTGAGAATCTGGGGGCAATGGAGGAGATATAAGAGAGTGGAGGGAGCATTGGTTTGGACCCCGATTTATAATAATCATAGGTTTGTACAGGGTAGGCTAGATGGTGGGTTCGGGTGTTGGCAAAGGGCAGGAATTAGAAGGATGGGGGATCTATTTAGAGATGGGAGCTTTCCCAGCTTGAAAGACTTGGAGGACAAAGTTGAATTGCCAGCAGGGAACAGGTTTAGGTATTTGCAGGTGCGAGACTTCCTGAGAAAACAGGTGCTGGCCTTTCCGCTGCTGCTGCCACGGGGGATACAGGACAGAGTAGTCTCCAGTACCTGGGTGGGAGAGGGGAAGGTTTCAGATATTTACCAGGAGCTTTGGGAGGCGGAGGAAACTCCGGTGGAGGAACTTAAGGGCAAGTGGGAGGACGAGCTAGGTGGAGAGATAGAGGCGAGTCTATGGGCGGATGCCCTATGCAGGGTTAATACCTACTCATCATGTGCCAGACTCAGCCTGATACAATTTAAGGTAGTCCACCGGGCACACATGACAGTGGCTAGGATAAGCAGGTTTTTCGGGGCAGAAGATAGGTGTGCGAGGTGCGCGGGAAGCCCAGCAAATCATGTTCATGTGTTTTGGGCATGCCCGAAGCTTGGAGGGTTTTGGCAGGATTTTGCTAAGGCAATGTCCACGATACTAAAAACACGGGTGGTGCCGAGTCCGGAGGGAGCGATCTTTGGAGTGTCGGAAGATCCGGGAGTTCAGGGAGCGAAAGAGGCTGACGTCTTGGCCTTTGCCTCCTTGGTAACCCGGAGACGGATCTTGTTAATGTGGAGGGACTCCAAGCCCCCGAGTGTAGAGACCTGGGTTAGTGACATGGCTGGGTTTCTCAAGTCTGGAGAAAATAAAGTTTGCGTTAAGAGGTTCAATGGGTCGGGTTCATCCGGAGGTGGCAGCCGATCGTCGACTTTCTCGGGGAAAATTAAAATGTCAGCAGATGCAGTATTCCAAGGGGGGAGGGCGGGGAGGGGTGGATTGTTGTTGTATGGTTGGGGTTTGTGAAGATTGAGATGGGGGAAATGTTTATTATACCATGTTGATGTCACTGACTATGTTATTTTTATAAAAAATTTCAAATACCTTAATAAAAATATTTTTTTAAAAGATAAGGAGTCAAGGATTACTGGGGCCGGTGGGGGGGGTGAACTCTGAAGTGCCTCCTTGGAAGATCAGATGCCCTGTCTGAGAGAAGTTTTTATAAACAGGATATCCTGCAACCTTTGCCTGAACAGCATGGGTGCACTGTAGGTGCATTAACACCGTAGAGGCAGCTGGCAACCCTCATATTTAAAGAGCGGGGGTTCATCACTGAGGACCCTCTCGCAGCCAAAGGTTAACTATTTGGATGAAGAGAGCTGGGCCCAAACTCCCTGATGTTGCTGGCAATGGCCTGGGGTCTCGGAGCTCCTGACCTGGGCGGGAGTGAGTGAGCGGAGTGAGCACAAGTGCCTCGCTAGATGGCAGAGAAGGTGCGGCAGTCATGTTAAGAGTGGGGGAAGGTCACAACACAGACTTTCCATCAGGAGTAAAGGCACAGTGCAAGCTCTGGCTGCCCAGGTGCATCGAGTGTAATAGCAGCAATAGGATCTCTGGTTGCCCAAAGCTGGGTATCGACCGTGCATAGTTGTATCTCTGCTCATTGACTCTGTTAGATCTTGTGCCCTCTCACAGCCCAGCGAGTCAGGCTACTATAACCACTTGGCCATCATGATTATGTGTCACCACTCAGCTGCAGCACTCTCCAAGTCTGTGTCAGGGGAAGACGCCCTCAATGGCAAGGGCTGAAGGTCACGGGCCAGGCAACTTGCGTGGTAGCCGAGAGTGCTGGGCAGTGATGGGTGCCGATCACCCTGTTTCACCCTTTCCCAAACCCAATTCCCCTTCACTGATCACCCTGTTCCCCTTTCCCCCACTCCAAGGGTCCATGTGATATCACACCAGATTGATGGGCCTGTGTTAGCACTGTCAGCGACTCACTATTCATGGCAGGAGAGTGATGACCACTTGTTTCAGGAAAGCTGTGGTGCTCTTTAGGTTCTGATTAAGTCTGACTCCTGTCTTTCTGCTGACAGCGCACTGACTCCCATCCTCATGCCTGAGCGTGCATCAGTGGCACTTTCATTTGGACCACAGTTTGGGTGGCACCTCTGTGTCCAGTGAGTGACGAGGATTGCATTCCAGGACGTCCGGCACTGTGGGTTTCATGGAGAAAGTCCCGATGGGGAGACAGACCCACCTTGTTGTAAAGTGTTGAATGACAGAGGCATTGCATGTTTCCGGTGACATATTTTAATGGTGAACATTTCATGCGACAATAATCCAATCCCCAACTATGATTACTGACCTCACCAGTGCCCACTCTGTTATCCGATAACTTCTTAATTTTCCATGGTCTAGTGCTATGTCTAGGTGTCTCATCAGGATGCAAATCAAAGGTGGAGGCGGCCTGCTGCCATCGGCACCTTGTGGCCTTTGATGTATAATACATGCTATATAATACATGGGCAAAATTTTAATATGCCTCTCAAACCAAACAGGCTTGGATGCACATGGTCAAGGAAGTGAGTAGCAGGTGTGTAGTCCCTCGAACTTGGAGCCAGCGTCAAAAGGTTCAATGGCCTGAGGGCAGAAAATATGAGTGGCACCTCACTGTCAAGTGCTATTCCCACACTCTGACTCTGACAGCAATTTCCTGCACAACATTCTTCAGAACAATACACTTTGCAGCTCCATTCATTCCTCTCCCCAGACACTTTTACACATTCCCATCTGAACAGCCAACACTGACATTTACCCTCATTTTATTGGCATCTCAGTCACCCTCCACAACTGGCCTCCATACAAACCATTTCTGACATGCATGAATCCTTGCTTTCTCTTCTAGGAGAGGAGAGAACAGGGCTTCAGGGACAGTCAGACACCTGGAGGTGGGGGAGGCGGTCCCTGCCCACCGAGGCCACTAGAAAGATGGTCTTGTTCCTGGAAGCTGCAGATATCGGCAATGAACTGTGGTGAAAGCATAAGTCTCATAAGTGCTCACACATATCAAAAAAGCTGAACCTCCACCCACAGTCACTGTGTTGGAGCTACCAACTTCTAGGAGTTGGTGGTGGTGGGGGGGGGCTAGGTAGGGTGCTCTTTCAGAGGGCGGGTGCAGACACAATGGGCCAAATGGCTTCCTTCTGCACTGTAGGAATTCTATGGCAGTTGGCGCTGCTGCAGGTGTTACCCCTACCTCTCCTGGTGTTTTTAGTTTTGGTGTTGCTGCTCCTGGGTCCTCACCCAGGATCCATGCGTTGGCTGTACATTCTACTCCTTGTTGCAGTGTAGGCTTACAGCCGGGAAGATGCGATTAAGGTGTCTAAGTTTGGTGAAATGACTTCCAAAAAATTGGAAATCACCTGTGACACAGGCTGTCACTTCATTGAAGTGAATGATATAGATGCAATTAAGAGGAAACGAGACAAGCAAAGGTGTTAGAAGGGGATAAATAGATAGTTACAATGGTAGATTTTGAAGAGAAAAGCTGGGAAGAGGTTTGAGTGGAGTATAAACAGCATGGACGGGTAGGCCGAATGGCCTGTTTCGGTGTCGAATATTCTATGTGATCCTAAATTATCCTATTTCACATCTCAAATTATTACAAAATGTCATTTTCTGAAATTATCCCATTTTGTTTCTGAATGACAAAACTGTTTTGGAACCCAAACATTGTTACCCTCCGACTCAAATAGAAATGTGGTTGGCAAGAGTGACAAAAAAAATCATGTCGAGAAACATACGAGGAACTATTCCCTACCTGCTGCGGTGAGGCTCCGCTGATTTATTGTTCCCCTTCTCGGCCTCAAAAGGTTAACTATCACGTCAGCACCATTAATCACATCATTAACTGGGCCTCTAAGGCATTAATTATCAGCTCTAAATGGCTGCAGCAAGATTAACTTGCAGAATCCAACAACCATCTTCAATGCGGAGGTTCAGGACGAGAGGGTTTTGGTTTTGAGGAGCTTGTGAAGAGTCAGAACTCATGGTTTATCCCTTCTTCACCCCAAATTACTGGCTTTACATCAAACTCATTAATCACAAGTGCTGTTAATGTGTCATTATATTTCTGCAATTTCTGATTCACGGGAATAATATTCCAGTGCTTCATCTGCCTCATTTCACTTCACTTACCGCGATTTTGCCGAGGTCAATGCCATAGTTGAGTGCTTTCCAAGCACACTGCTTGTAGTTGATTCTCCAAGGTTCCTCGAGGCGCTCCTGCATGCACTCGCCTTTCTCTCCCTTGGTTCCATCCCGTCCTGGAATCCCTGGGGTTCCTGGGATACCGTTTGTTCCGGGATTACCCTCCCGGCCAGGAACCCCTGGTGAACCCCGTATACATATATCATTATGCTGCATTAAGGAGAGAGAACAAAGATCATCGGATTCAATCAAACTTTACTGTTTAAATGGACCAGAAGTGACCCATTACAATAGATGTAGCACGGAACCACAACCATTTCATTCCTATTCTAATTCCCCACAAGTACAACTCTGAGCTCTTGTTGTCTTTAGGTTTCCTGATGTTGGGTAATCCTCACACTTTTAGCTTGGAAAAGACTATTAACTTGCCATGCTGCCTTGTACACAAGAAGGACCAGTTTGAACTGGCTCTGTTACTCATCATATCAGTCTCCACTGTAAAATATGCCCCCCCCGAAATATTTGCACATAATTTGTTCCTAGCTAATTAGTTCCGAGCTCTTTACAGATATTTACAGAGAATGCATCAATGGTTTTATTGAAGACAGAGGGTGCTGCAGAAAGAAGTGAGATTAGAAGGGTACAGAGGGATGAGGGAGTGAGGGGTACAAGGAAGTAGGTGGAGATCATCTTCTCTGTACTAGAGATTTGGGCGTAGAGCGTCCACAAAAGACAACTTGAGAGGTGGTTATGAAAAAGTTAAAGGAGGATGAGGTTAAAAGAGGTCAGTAAATTCAGAGGAGAAAGATGAGCTGATGAACATGACGAGTTGCAAAACCTGGGGGGGAAAGGAGGAAAGATATGTTAAAATTTATAAGCGGGGTAGAAGGATTGCAAAGGACAGGCATGGTGAATGGAACAAAGTGAGGTACAGAAAGGAGAGGTTGAGAGCATGGGAGACTTTAAAATTAAAGTGGAAAGGGAGGGCTAATAAGGAGGGGAGAGAGTTTACAATGGTTGCTCCAGGGGTCCAGCAGTGGTGAGTAGTGGCCTAATATTTATGTTTATTCAGTAAACTATTGAGTACAGAGAGATTACGAATGTTGTTTTAAGTTACCTGAGTGACTACATGCTCTCACGTTCTCTGAAGTCACTAATCCTTCATTTCACTGGCGACTGCTGGGCTATAATACTTAGTGATTATTCTATTAATAAGATCAATAAAGAGCATGTCATCAAAATAAGTGTATGATAAGATGGGTTGTTGAGGTAGGCCCCAAAGCCTTTTGAGGGCTTGGGGGAAATGGTGAGTGTTTTTTGCAATATTGAAATGTACTGTCATTGTTTTTACGTTCATACTTGAGCTAGTGATCCTGTGGACCCGAAATCAGAAAACTGCTAACACCAAGGCAGGAATAGTGTTTTTTATATTTCCTTTGAGGCACAATAACCATGTGTTTATTGAGTTTTAGCAATATTCCAACTAAATAAAATAAATAATGCCTTAAGGTTTTCTCAAAGTGAGTAGCACTGCTCTTGCATCTCCAAATAATAATGGTCTCTAAAGCAGGGATTCTCAACTTTCCAGCCTCTGAGGCCCCCCTCCCATGCTTTAAAAATTACATAGACCCTTTGTGCACAAGGGTTTTTTTGTTGCAAAACTTGTTATACAACTAAACATATTTATTATTATTGCTTTACTTATTTAATGTGGAACTTGGTTACTGGTGCTAAACAACAATCCTGTCATGACAATGGAAATCGGGGCCACGAGATTGGGTGCCCAAACACTGCTGGTGCCAGTGCCTCGGAAGCCTTGAAATGAAATAATGGCAGCCAGACAACTTCCAGCCACCATTGGCACAGCCCGCCCCTGACTGATGAGGTGCTAGTGTGGGCACGCCGAGCACATGCCAGAAGCACACTGATAGGCCGGCTTGCCTTGTCGGTGTATCACTACTTTCTGCTTTGGCACAATAAGGGACATCCTGTACCACGCTGATCCAGTTAATTCATTCTCATCATCACTCCCTGCTTAAGATGCATTCAATTGAATGAGGAACTGTATCCACTGCCCCCCACCCCAGCACCTGTGCCGACCCCCAGCTAGTACCATTTAAAAGGCTAGCCATTCAACTTACAGATGAGGTGCTTGCGACTTCCATTTTCAGGTGTAGTGTTTGTGTCAGTTATGTGTCGTGTTCTTGGAAGAGCTGTGTCATATTTTGTATTTTCAAGAGAATGTTGGTGGACTCTGACAAGGAGGTCAGTTGAGTTTTTTGCCCTCTTGGAGAAAGCCTACTTCAGTAATGGGAGCTATAGTTGCAGTCCCTCTTGGACTGCAACTGATGTAGAAATGGAGCATAGGTATCAGAGAGGGGAAGCAGTGTCCAGAGGGAGGAGGAGAGCTCTCAACAGAAGGCCCTATCTGCAGCACTTCTCCTATCTCCACCTCAGCCAGGATGAGTGTGCGAGGCACCTGAATTTCACCAAGGAGGCGGCGGGTGAATTGTGCCCCCATCTGCAACTCGACCCATAACTGCACAGCGATGAGAGACCAGCACTGTATTGGCTGTGAAGTTCACCATGATCCTCAACTTCCATACAGTGGATCCATCTAGGCGAGAGTAGGCGTGATCAGCAATAATTCACAGTTACATAACCATCGCTGCATCAGGAAGGTCACAAAGGCCCTGTACAGGAGAGGGAACTTCATCATCTCCTTACTGAGTAGAGAGAGGCAGGTGGAACAAAGAATTTGCCAGACGGACTGGATTTCCAATGGCGCAGAGGGCATCGACTGCACACATGTCGGGCTGAATCTTAACAGCTTAAAACATTTTCCAACATCGGGACCAATAATGGGTTCCATATCTTCTCGCTTCTTCAGTCACCCTCTGGCACAATTTTCTGGGAGGTAGCCAATTAAGAGGCCACCTTCATGCTCATCATCCAATTAAGGATGGTCAATAGGTTACCAAGACAAAGGCCTCTGACACTGCAACACAGCAGCACTGGGTGGGAACTACTGAGACAAAAAAGGCGTGTTTATGGCTGTGGGCTTTTCAACCTCGGAGGTATCTTCATTGGGCCAATGAGAGGAAGCTCCGAATGGTGTCCCAGTCAGGCACAGGAGGTTGGGGTGGAAAATAAGAGGTCCATGTTCACACCATCTGCAACCTTACACTTCATGCCTGAGATCCGGATGAGAGATGGGTGGGATTTGAGAAGGGCCATAAGGCGGGAATACATCATCATGTATGTGGAAAGCATAAAAGGTAGGCATGAGGCTGGCATCATTGCAGGGTGTGTGAGGGTGAGGAAGGCTATCTCACTCTATAATTACTGCTTAATCTATCCTCCAACTCTGTAACTTACGCATGTGGGTGTGTGTTTGCATGTTTGAACCTTGAGTTAAACTGAGCTAAGTACAATAAATATTATGCTGCTTTCTTTTTTTTTAAATTACAAGGAAACCTGTCCATGTGTGTCTTTTATCATCACAGCACATAAACAGTTAAACACTCACTGAATTGCCAAGCATATTGTTTTTACAAAACCTGTTTCGGCCAATCGAGTAGTGGGGAAAAGAGGGACCTATTCTACCCCATCTCATCTGATCATAACACATTAGTCATGGAATAAAAACAGAAATTGCTGGAAAAACTCAGCAGGCCTGGCAGCAACTGTGGAGAAAGAAACAGAGTTAACGTTTTGAGTCAGTATGACTTCTTCAGAGCAGAAGAGAGGGTGATATGTGATGGATTTGACACTACTGTTGGGGCAAAACAGAAGTTCAGGGATAGAGAGGAGCTGAGAAAACACTTTACTAGAATGTCCCACCAGCCTCTGTTTTCAAAGGATTATCCTCCACCAACATTGGCACAATGCCACCACCAAACACATCTTCGCCTCACCTCCCCTGCCAGCATTCCATAGGGGCATTTCCCTCCGTGACACCCCGTTTCATTCCTCCATCACCCCAACTCTTCATCCCCTTCCCATGACACCTTCCAGTTCAATCGCAGAAGGTGCAACATCTGCTCCGTTACCTCCTTGCTCCTCACCTTCCAAGGCCCCAAACTTTCCTTTTAGATGAAGCAGTGTTTCACTTGCAACTAAATTATAATAGCATTAAAGAGGTTCCCCACTGTATCGTCCCCCAACATTGGATGGGATCTCCCCCCCCATCCCTCCCACTCGCAGACATGATGGTTTACAACAGGTTTGTAAACATGAGAAACAGGCAAAGGGAAACCACTGGGGACACACAAGTATAGCCCCCGGGGATGAGGGACCTGGCCATACAGTACCCTGGCATTGCCCCCTGGCACTGCCAGATGGCACCCTGACGCTGCCTTGTGCCAGGGGCCAGTGCCAGGGGAACCCTTTAGGGAGCTCCATTAGGGGGGTTCCCCTTATCCGTGGGGGTGGTTCCCTCTGTGCATCTGGGGGTCCCCATATGGGGAGGCAGGGGTGGGTTCCTTTATTATCAGAGATCGTGGTGCCCTTTTTAAAGGGATTCCTGGCTTTGCTGGCTTTTTACAGCCCTGCCCCTCCAGTTTGATGGTTTGGCCCAAGACTCCTCCTCTTTTAACAGAGTGCTGCGCAATGTGGCAAGGAAAGCAGGCCATCCGCGTCCATTTTCTCTCCTCAGCCAGCACTCTGTGCAGAAATTGAAAAATTCCACCCTCGATTTGGTCGCTGTTTTAGTTTCTTGACACTGATTTAGGTGGAATGGCCACCTAAAATTGCCCCTTAGTGTCCAGAGATGTGCAGGTTAGGTGAGGTTACAGGAATGGGGTGGGGTAGTGGGCCTATGTGCAGTGCTCTTTTCAGAGGGTTGGTGCAGACTCGATGGGCTGAATGGCCTGCTCCTGCACTGTAGGGTATCTATGGATTTACAGGAGCCATACTGTGTCTCAATTGCCCCTCCACTATTCTGCTCCAGCACTGCAGTATCTGACTTTAAAGAGGTAGATTGGAGTCTTTTATTGTCGCAGGGACTCTCGGAAGTTTGAATCCTTTACCTTACTCTTCATCAACACAATCCTTTTCCTTGTGTGGCACTGGGCTAAGTATGAGATTAGATTTAATATTGATTCCAAGGAACCACTGGGGATGAAGATTCTTCTCCTGCTTTTCTTCACCTCCGGGAGGATTGAACAGTTGTGCAAAAGAGATTTTCATCACCCTGTGACCCTCAATCCACATATTCTGTCGCAGACATCTTTGTATCAGGTGTGGCATCAAAACACATATTATAAATTAATGAACCTGAGTTTAATCTGCTTTTTTTTGTTCACCAGAACCAATCACAAAGGCTACCAAGTGAAGGGGAATTGTCCATGGATCAGTTCTCTATCCCTTTAGTTCAGGGTAAGGAATGCACAAGGGTTCTGTTCAACTGAATAAACTCCCCTGCCCTATCCTCATGACCCTGTAACCCCACCTAACCTGCACATCTTTGGACTGTGGGAGGAAGCACAGTTTTCCTCCGGGTGCTCCGGTTTCCTCCCATAGTCCAAAGATGTGCAGGTTAGGTGGATTGGCCATGCTAAATTGCCCCCTAGTGTCCAAAAAAAAAAGGTTAGGTAGGGGTTACTGGGTTATGGGATAGGATGGAGGTTTAAGTAGGGCGCTCTTTCCAAGGTCCGGTGCAGACTTGATGGGCCAAATGGCCTCCTTCTGCACTGTAAACTATGATTCTGTGAAACTGGAGACCCGGAAAACCCGTGCAGACATGGGAAGAACGGGGAGTGCAAACTCCACACAGACAGTCACCCAAGGTCGGAATCGAACCCGTGTCCCTGGCTCTGAGGCAGCAGTGCTCACCGCTGTGCCACCATGCCAGCCGGTCATTTGGCACTTGGTCACTCTCCTATGTCACTTGGCACTCAGTCCTCAACTACCCTCATCCACTCTACCTTCTTGCATGAAGACAATAACTGTCAAAGCCTGCTGGAGGCACAGCCCCAAGACAACCAGGAATCACACTTGCGAAGATATTACCGTGCCTCAGAACGGCAGCATATAGCAGGCCTCCAGTCACGTTCTCCCCTCCCCTTCCCGTCCCACATAGCACTATATCAGTGAGAGGCAGGACAAGCTGCCATAAGGCAAGGTGATGGGAAATAAGGGCCCTCTCTGCTCCATGAACATGTTTACAGTATGAGTGGTCAACGTATCATAGACTTGTGCAGCACGGAAGGAACAGATTTCACCCCATCATGCGTGCACTAGCTCTCTGAAAGGTCTATGCAATTGATTATGTTCCACTACCTTTTTACTAGCTGTCTTCAAGTTTTCCTTTTCAAGTATACACCCAGATCTCTTTTCAAAGTTACCACTGAAGCAGCTTCCTTGCAACCCGTCCAGACAGTGCATTCCAGATTGTAACAACATGGGATGGATTTTCCAGTCTTCCAGCTGCGTGTTTCTCAGCAACCGGCCATTCGCTGGTGGTGGGATTCTCTCTTCCCATCACATGTCAATGGAATTGTCCATTGAGGCCACCCAAACGCTGCTGGGAAACCCACAGATGCAGGTGTGCCGTCAGCAAGAAAAGGGAATCTCAAAGGCCAGAGAATTCCAGCCCAAGCTGCAGAAAGATATATTTTTCTACTTTCTCCTTTGGTTCTTTTCCCAGTCACCATAGGGCGGCAGATTGGCACAGTGGTTAGCACAGTGCCTCACAGCACCAGGGAACCAGATTCGATTCAGGCCTTGGATGACTCTCTGGATGAGAATTAACCACAGCAGTGCGCCTGGTGCAGATCTGGGCATGCGGGTTAAATAGCGAGAGAGACCAAAATCGAGATCCATGCCTGGCGCGAATCAGTTCGCTATCTAACCGGCCCACTCCTGGTGGTGGGTTCCGGATCCCACCCAAACATGTGGAGAAGATCATTGACCCCAATTAGTACCAATCTCCATCTCATGAGCAAGATGGAAGTCCAATGTAATTGCCTCCCAGGAACTAACCGGCCCCCCGGCGAGAGGTCACGTGGGCATTGTTTAGCACTCCCATTTCAAGATTTGTAGCTGGCGCAATAGCTGTTGAGGGGACTGAGGAGGTGAGTCGCCATTTTTATTTTCGGGCAGACAGCCCAGGGGCATTGTAGCTACTTCCCCAATGCTCGGTGGGCTCGTCAACCCCCCAGGGGAGATGCGCCTAGTCAGTGGCCTGGGCGTCATAGGTCGGGGTCGCCCCTGGACTGGGAGGGGTGAGGGGTTTACAGTCTGGGGCCTGGAAGCCATCCTCCAAAATTATGTATGCTGATAACAGGGGCAACTACTGCCCATCTGTCCTGCCAAACGCTTCCAGGAGGGAGCCCTGTTCTTGGTTATATGCTGCGGGTCACTTTAACTCCCTCTGACAGAGCTGACCCCAGCTTCACAGCTGAAGGCGATTGCGAACAAGGAATTGGCATTGTTAGTTAAGTGAGCACGTCACAGCTCCCAAGTGCATTCACATGGGTACACGTGCCATGTCTCAGATGAGTATTATTGCCTTGAATTCCAATCAAACTGTGAGGCTTGGACCTTGGAGGCATCAGTGCCACCGAGGCAGTGGCCAACAATCAAGACACGCAGGAGCTGGGCTTCAGCACTGGGGAAATAGTAGATCCGTTGGTGGTCATTTTCCAAAATTCTTTGGACTCTGGAATGGTTCCTACAGATTGGTGGGTAGAGAATGTAACCCCACGATTCAAAAAGGGAGGTAGGGAGAAATTAGAAAACTATAAGCCAATGCGCAGAACATTGGTAGGGGGGAAGTTGCTAGAGTCCATTATTAAGGATATTTGGAAAGTAGTGGTATATATAATCAGACAAAGTTGGCATGGATTTACGAAAGGAAAATCATGCTTAACAAATGTACTAGAATTCTTTGAAGGTGTAATTAGTGGATGTGGTTTATTTCGACTTTCAGAAGGCTTTCCAGAAGGTTTCACACAGCAGATTACTATGTAAAGTTAAAGCGCACGGGATTGCGGGTAGTGTCTTGAGATGGATAGAAAGCTGGTTCAGCAGGCAGACATCACCGTGCCATCCTATTCTGCCCGCTGACCTTGAGATGCACTGGTGTCAGGAGGGAAGGATTTAGGTGAGGTGGAGACCACTGATGTCTCCCTAGTTGCAGACACCAGGTCAGCCTCCAGTGCCTCCTCCTCCCTGATAGTGCCCATGGGGCCCTGAAGGGTCTTCATGGAATGGAGGGGCAGCTGGAGTGAACTCCTGAGGTGTTTGAGTCATCTGGCTTTGCCAACCCTGAGAGCCCCCCATTGTCTGCACCATGGTGTTGACACCCTCAGCGATGGTTTCAGTTACTGGAACATGCTCTGCAGGCCCCGCCAATGTCCACCTGTGTCTGGGACACATCCCTCAGCAACTGAGCCATGCCCTGCTGTGCCTCGGCAATGTCCACCTACGTCTGGGACACGTCTCTCAGCAACTGGCACATGATGTCGATGCCCTCACAGGCTCAGCCATGCCTTGGACAATACCACTGAAGACACCAAACTCATGCTCCAGGCTTTCCACTGGGGTCGCCACCCTAGTAGTGTTGGCCTCGGTTTTACACATCACCGGCACCATCTCCTGCCTTTGGGACTCCTCCAATCAGCTATTTACTCGCATGAGTGTCGCTGAATCTCACTTTTAAATTGTACCATTTAGTTTGTATTACCTTTTCTCATTCTCCCTCCCAAAATGCATCACGGCAAATGACACTGCATTAATCTTAATTTAACACCAGGTCGCCCATTTCACTAGTCTGTTTTTGAATTATGTGCTCTCTTCCTGCAATTCTAGCTCTCATGTGGCTCCTAGAATATGCACAAGAATAGATATCCATAGGAAATGTTGGGGTGAATTCTCCGCCGGCAGGATTCTCCATTCTTGCTGGCAGCACACTCCGCCAGCGGGTTTCCCAGTGGCATGGGATGGCTACAATGGGAAATCCCACAGGCCAGCAGCGGAATGGTGAATCCCGCTGCCAATGACGGCATGCCACCGGGAAACACGTGGCTGGGGAGGCGGAGAAGCCCTCTGGTTATATTGTTCCTGAATCCAAGGAAAAAAACTGCCATTGGTCTTACCCAGTGAGAAGCAAGTGCAACTGCCCAAGCAGAATACTGAAGAAAAATAACTCATTAGCAATAATTTCCTACCTGCAGAAATCTGAATTTCAGCGATATTCAAACTCTTATTTCAACATCTGCCTTACAGCTACTCATGGAAGTTGATAGAATTTTTACAGAGCAGAAACAAACCATTTGGCCTATGGTGGTGCATATGCTCCACGCAAACTTCCCTCCATTTGACTCCAGTTCACCCTAACATGCTATTCCTTTCTTCATGCACTTCTTTAGCCTCCCCTTATGCAGCGGTACCATTTGCCACAACTCTTCCAAGTGATTGCGAGTTCCGTATTTTTCTCTGCATCTTCTCTACATCTACCCCTTCAAAATTGTAATCAGCGCACATTTCAAAGCTCTTTTACTGGAGAAAAGTGTCCCAATTATTACTCAGTTTGAACTGTGTACACCTTCAGTTCAAGTTTCATCTTTAGCAATCTTTTCTGCACTTTCTCTCGTAGTTCAGAATCATTTTTGCAATATGGATGCTGGGACTGTATTCAGTACTGTGGACATGGTTTAACCAACTTCTAACCAAGGGTCATCTTGACTCAAAACGTTAGCTCTTTTCTCTCCCTTCAGATGCTGCCAGACCTGCTGAGATTTCCCAGCATTTTCTCTTTGGTTTCTAATATTAGGAGGCATTTAGCATTACTTCTCTTTTTCTTCGATTCAATTTTTCTCGCAATGGATCCAAGTGGTTTGTTTGCACTTTATGGATCTTTCACATTTTTATCTTTGATGCTGGCTGCTGTTACCCACATGTGGCAATGGTTCTAACTCATGGACCTTTGCCATTGGCTGTCCTTTCGATTAAAATAGGGCCAGTTGTGACTTGGGAGCTTTTCATTGGAAAATTGCTGAAACTAAATCAGATAACCTTTATAAAACACCAGCTCAGCCTAAACTGAAATGTTGGGTGGGATTTTCTGATCTGTTCTGTTTTTCCGAGCAAGAATGGAAAATTTGGGTTTCAGCCATACCTTCACTCGCTTTCAGCGGCTTCGGAAAATCCCAGCTGCAAACGAGGATGGAAAATTTTGGCCATTATGTCCAATTCTGGACACTGCACTTTAGGAAGGATGTGAAGGCACAGTTGGCGCCCCTCCAGCTAATGGAACGTCTGGCGCATGAAAGGCCCTGGAGTCTTCAGGTAGGGTGATCAACCCTCCCAGATTTTCCAGAGTCATCTCTTAATCCAAGGTTTCATCCTGTGTCCTGGGTTAGGCCTTCACGGGATGTTCAGCTATGACTCTCTCTGTACATGTGCGGAACCCTGTACGTGTGCAGTTTGAGTTTGGGGTGTACACCTGCACACCACCCTGCTGTTACAGTTCTCGCAATCGTCCGCTCCTCCCATAGTCTCAACACCATCATACTTTCTACTGGGAGTTCCCACGTGGCACGGGACGTGCATTCCACGGGACCGCGGTTCCCTTCCACGTCTTTATTTATAACACAGCTAGCCAAACTTAGCAGGAGTTACCTGAAGACATGTCCATGATCTGGACAAAAACAAACTCGCCAGCCAGTCACCAAACACCAGGCGTTCCTTTACCTCCTGGCTCTCCGATTGAAAACAGCTTTAGTTAAAGAAAGTTACTGACTGCTCACCCGATATACTCATCCTCAAGGGCGCCTCCTCTGAACATGCTGTGATGTGTCACAGTCCACCCCGCTTTTGTCACAATTCTGAGAATCCTCTGGGCTTGCCCTCTCATTCCCAGGCCGGCTCTCGCTCGGTTTTTTGTGCTACTTGACTGATAGAAATGTTTAATATCCCGTTTGCTTGAAAACTGTTCAGGACCCCCCTCCCCCCCCCCCCAAGCAACAGTTTTAGGATTCTCAATGCCACCGTTTTGACCAGCTGATTCCAACCCAGACGCCCTGATCAGAAATTCGGTTCAGTGATTTTGGAAAGATGTGTAAAGATTTTTGGGGGAAATGGTTAATATTAGTTACATGCGGCGTGTGTCCAGCTCCTGTTCTAACCTATTCGTGTCCAGAGAAAATTGAGAGACTCAGTTTATAGGAAAGATATTGCTGATTATTATCATTATTGCTCTGAACGCTAATGAATAAAAATAAAATAAATAACCTTTATTCTCACAAGTACACTTGGGACGTTTTAGTCAACGGTGCAAAGTAAATATCCTTCTCAATCCCGGGATAACCCTCCAGCATTGTGGATAGCACAATTGCTTCACAGCTCCAGGGTCCCAGGTTCGATTCCGGCTTGGGTCACTGTCTGTGCAGAGTCTGCACATCCTCCCCGTGCGTGCGTGGGTTTCCTCCGGGTGCTCCGGTTTCCTCCCACAGTCCAAAGATGTGCAGGTTAGGTGGATTGGCCATGCTAAATTGCCCTTAGTGTCCAAAATTGTCCTTAGTGTTGGGTGGAGGTGTTGACCTTGGGTAGGGTGCTCTTTCCAAGAGTCGGTGCAGACTCGATGGGCCGAATGGCCTCCTTCTACACTGCAAATTCTATGAAAGGAGCATTGCTGAACATAGCCAGCAAGTTTCCAGGAACTTTATCCCACAATGACGAACCAATTGTAGGTTTTAATGAAACCTTTATTAAGAGAGTATATTTATAAAAAGTGGGTGAGGCTAAATGAGGGTTAGCTAAAAGATTAAATTAACGAAAGCAGTGTTATGATGACTTGGGATAACTTCACCACGCACCAGCTTCACATTAACTGAAAGCTCAATACTACTTTTATAAAATTCTTCGCTGCTGTCTGAAGCTCTATTCTGCTCCAGCTCCCCCTCCTCCCCAGCCACCTTCCCGCCCGAGCCTGTCGCTTTCCAGTCACTGGAATGGAACACAGCCCTGTCCTTCAGCTGCGGTTTGCTGTTAGTAAACAGTGGCTCTGCTGGACAACGCTGACAGAGGGTCGAGGAGGGGGATTGAAAGATGGGGGTCACACACACTCGGTGTTATATTGACAGAATATATCCATCCCCAGATTGAGCCATACCAAAACGGGAGGGAGCTCGGAATCATTTCTTTACAGAACTGTAAGGGACAAAAGAAAAAGACAGGTTTTACCCTTTCCATAAACTCCTCGTCCCGTTGACGGGCAGTCCTTTTCTTGCCGGATTCGGCGCCCAGGAGAGGTAGAATGAGCCAGGTGAAGAGCAGTACGCGAGCCAGGGAGCCCATGCTGGAGGGAGGGAAAGAGAAGCGGCTGAAACCGAGGAAGAGGGCAGCGAACTCACTCACTCAGCCTCTGGCTGCAGCGCTTTGCGGCGTCTGCTTCAAGATCGTGGACACCGACGTCTGCAGGGATTTCAGGAATGTCTCAAATCCCCCAGAACTGACTCACTCTCCTTGTCCGGCTCCACTTCAGAGCGAACGCAAGAAACTTTCCAAACTACAGATTACATCTTTGTTGGGAGGTTGGGGATTTCTGGACGAAATGAAAATAAAGACATGGGTGGAAAAGCGGCTCTGCGGTTGGTGGCGGATACACGTTATAAACAGCCGCTGGATTGGAGAACAATGAAGCGTGTGTGTTCGCTCCTCTGCAGCTGCAAACCGAATCAATGCCGTTTTCCAGCTCAACATTTTAAACGTGGCGTGTCAACAGATTGCAAGGCGCAAATGATAGGATGTGTAAATAATATGCTTCAAAAATATAGTTATCAGAGCTTCGAATTGCAGTGCATCTTAATGTACGTTTTCATTTGTGTTGCCACAGCATTTTAACCAGTCAGCATTCACCGCCCCTTTCTCTCAATTAACCAGTACAGATGGTGCTCCATTGCCAGATCAGTTGTATTCACATATTCGGTCCAGTCCGGCACTGATTCTGAGCGTACGGGTAAAAGGGACGCTCAGATCTGAACTGATTCTGGGGTGAATTCTCCCTTTCGCTACATTCCGCTCCAGTGCCAAGTCATGTCCTGATCCGGAATTTAGGCTGAATTTCCATTGGATCCATTCCGCCTCAATTATTGCCCATCCCTACTTGCCCTGCAGAAGGCGATGGTGAGTTGCCTTCTTGAACCGCTGCAGTCCTTCAGGTGCAGGTACAACCAATGTGCTGTTAGGGAGGGAGTTCCAGGATTTTGCCCCAGCGACAGTGAACGGCCGATATATTTCCAAGCCAGGGTAGTGAGTGACTTGGAGGGGGACCTCCAGGTGGGGGTGACCCCAGGTATAAGACCATAAGACATAGGAGTGGAAGTAAGGCCCTTCGGCCCATCGAGTCCACTCCACCATTCAATCATGGCTGATTTCAACTCCATTTACCCGCTCTCTCTCCATAGCCCTTAATTCCTCGAGAAACCAAGAATTTATCAACTTCTGTCTTAAAGACACTCAACGTCCCGGCCTCCACCGCCCTCTGTGGCAATGAATTCCACAGACCCACCACTCTCTGGCTGAAGAAATTTCTCCTCATCTCTGTTCTAAAGTGACTCCCTTTTATTCCAAGGCTGTGCCCCCGGGTCCTAGTCTCCCCTGCTAATGGAAACAACTTCCCTTTGTCCACCCTATCTAAGCCATTCATTATCTTGTAAGTTTCTATTAGATCGCCCCTCAACCTCCTAAACTCCAATGAATATAATCCCAGGATCCTCAGATGTTCATCGTATGTTAGGCCTACCACTCCTGGGATCATCCGTGTGAATCTCCGCTGGACCCGCTCCAGTGCCAGTATGTCCTTCCTGAGATGTAGGGCCCAAAATTGCTCACAGTATTCTAAATGGGGCCTAACTAATGCTTTATAAAGCTTCAGAAGTACATCCCTGCTTTTATATTCCAAGCCTCTTGAGATAAATGACAACATTGCATTTGCTTTCTTAATTACGGACTCAACCTGCAAGTTTACCTTTAGAGAATCCTGGACTAGGACTCCCAAGTCCCTTTGCACTTCAGCATTATGAATTTTGTCACCGTTTAGAAAATAGTCCATGCCTCTATTCTTTATTCCAAAGTGCAAGACCTCGCACTTGCCCATGTTGAATTTCATCAGCCATTTCTTGGACCACTCTCCTAAACTGTCAAAATCTTTCTGCAGCCTCCCCACCTCCCCCATACTACCTGCCCCTCCAGCTATCTTTGTATCATCGGCAAACTTAGCCAGAATGCCCCCAGTCCCGTCATCTTGATCGTTAATATATAAAGAGAACAGGTGTGGCCCCAACACTAAACCCTGCGGGACACCACTCGTCACCGGTTGCCATTCCTAAAAAGAACCTTTTATCCCAACTCTCTGCCTTCTGCCTGACAGCCAATCGTCAATCCATGTTAGTACCTTGCCTCGAATACCATGGGCCCTTATTTTACTCAGCAGTCTCCCGTGAGGCACCTTATCAAAGGCCTTTTGGAAGTCAAGATAGATAACATCCATTGGCTCTCCTTGGTCTAACCTATTTGTTATCTCTTCAAAGAACTCTAACAGGCACGACCTCCCCTTACTAAATCCATGCTGACTTGTTCTAATCCGACCCTGCACTTCCAAGAATTTAGAAATCTCATCCTTCACAATGGCTTCTAGAATCTTGCCAACAACCGAGGTTAGGCTAATTGGCCTATCATTTTCCATCTTTTTCCTTGTTCCCTTCTTGAACAGGGGGGTTACAACAGAGATTTTCCAATCCTCTGGGACTTTCCCTGACTCCAGTGACTTTTGAAAGATCATAACTAACGCCTCCACTATTTCTTCAGCTATCTCCTTTAGAACTCTAGGATGTAGCCCATCTGGGTCTGGAGATTTATCAATTTTTAGACCTCTTAGTTTCTCTAGCACTTTCTCCTTTGTGATGGCTACCATATTCAACTCTGCCCCCTGACTCTCCTGAATTGTTGGGCTATTACTCATGTCTTTTACTGTGAAGACTGTATCAAAGTACTTATTAAGTTCCTCAGCTATTTCCTTGTCTCCCATCACTAGATTACCAGCGTCATTTTGGAGCGGCCCAATGTCTACTTTTGCCTCCCGTTTGTTTTTAATGTATTTAAAGAAACTTTTACTATCATTCCTAATGTTACTGGCTAGCCTACCTTCATAATTGATCCTCTCTTTCCTTATTTCTCTTTGTTATCCTCTGTTTGTTTTTGTAGCCTTCCCAATCTTCTGACTTCCCACTACTCTTTGCCACATTATAGGCTTTCTCTTTTGCTTTGATGCATTCCCTAACTTCCTTTGTCAGCCATGGCTGCCTAATACCCCTTCTGATAACCTTTCTTTTCTTTGGGATGAACCTCTGTACTGTGTCCTCAATTACTCCCAGAAACTCCTGCCATTGCTGTTCTACTGTCTTTCCCACTAGGCTCTGCTCCCAGTCGATTTTCGTCAGTTCCTCCCTCATGCCCCTGTAGTTACCTTTATTTAACTGTAACACCTTTACATCTGATTTTACCTTCTTTCTTTCAAATTGGAGATTGAATTCTACCATATTATGATCACTGCCTCCTAAGTGTTCCCTTACTTTAAGATCTCCAATCAAGTCTGGCTCATTACATAACACTAAGTCCAGAATGGCCTGTCCCCTCGTGGGCTCCGTCACAAGCTGTTCCAAAAAGCCCTCCTGTAAACGCACAGACCTGACAGTCCCTGATGACTGTCCTGTAAAATTCCCTTTCCTTGGGTCCACTGGCAGCATTACTTACCCAGTCCACCTGCATATTGAAGTCCCCCATGATCACTGTGACCTTGCCTTTCAGACATGCAATTTTTATTTCACGGTGCATTTTGTACCCCTGGTCCTGACCACTGTTAGGAGGCCTGTACATAACTCCCATTCTGGTTTTTTTGCCTTTGAGGTTCCTCATCTCTACCCACACAGACTCCACATCATCTGACCCTATGTCGTTTAGTGCTATTGATTTAATTTCATTCCTAATTAACAAGGCAACCCCGCCCCCTCTGCCCACCTCTCTAACTTTTCGATCGGTTGTGAATCCCTGGATGTTTAAATGCCAGTCCTGAACCCCCTGCAACCACGTCTCTGTGATGCCTACCACATCATACCTGCCAGTCACAATCTGGGCCACAAGCTCATCTACCTTGTTCCGTACACTGCGCGCATTTAAATATAGCACCTTTAATTCTCCATTGACCGTCCCTTTTTGTTTTCTTAGTGTGGTGGACCTTGGTTTACTGAGCCTTTCCATACACTGTGTCATATTTTGTGGGATGGGGACTATCGTAACCTCTCCTGAGTTCTGTTTTTTCGTGCTTTTTTGTATTCCTAAGCAGCTACGCTTCCCACTGATTACATCACCTCTTGGTTCCCTGACTTTCCCTTCCCCCCAAATCTCTAGTTTAAAGTCCTATTGACCACCCTATTTACTCTTTTCGCCAGAACACTGGTCCCAGCTCGGTTCAGGTGGAGACCATCCCAACAGTATAGGTCCCCCCTGTCCCAAAACTGATGCCAGTGTCCCATGAAAAGGAACCCCTCTTTCCCACACCACTCTTTCAGCCACATGTTAACTTCCCTTATGCTTGCCTCCCTATGCCAATTTGCAAGTGGCTCTTGTTCTTCTAGATCAGGGTTTTTCAAACTCAGGGTCGCGACCCGCATGTGGGTCGCAGGCAAGTGTCGGGAGGGTCATGGAGCAATCGGTTATGGCATTCCCGATCGCGGGAAGAAGTTCCCAACGACCGCAACTAGTTGTAAATATTGCCGGCTGTGGCCAGTCCCTGATTGGTTGTGCCGCTGATGCACGATCAATTACACAAAGACTAAAGTTGGGTACAACTGTGGCTTTATTAGTCAGATGCATGGCCTCCTGCTGCAGCTGGTGAAATGGCAGGGCACAGGAGGTCATGCATATTTATACAGTTCTCCGTGGGCGGAGCCAGCCGGCAGGAGCTACCGCCGACCCTGTAGTGCAGGTCCTACCTTACATCTCCTATTACAGTGGTTCACCACATTCACCCCCTGTTAAAAATGAGTCCGGCAGGGGTGAGGTGAAACTATATACAATTAGTGCAATTATGTACAGTGGCAGGGAAAGAAAAGTATATGTTGACCGTCCGGAGTCCGTCAAAGGTTCAGCCGGTCCGGTGCTTTGGTGCTTCGTTGGGAGCTGCGTAACGGTGGCAGCGAAGTCAGTGCTGGCGGTGGCACCGATGGCGGTGGTGCTGATGCTAGCCAGTCATCGGGGAACTCGGGGACCGTGCCAAAGTCCTCTTCATCCTCTTGTGTGGAAAAGGGGAACGCCTTTTGCGTTCTGGACTTTGGACCTGATGAAGGTCTTGTCCTGGGTGCTGTACCGTCTGCTCCTAGTGGCAACGGGCTTGCAATCCACAGTTAGATTGGCAAAAAGGGAGGGGGGACGACCTTGATGGTCTGGTGGGGTAAATATTGGTGGCGCGGTGGGAGGTGGGGGGGGGGGGGGGGGCGCATTGGTGGTGTGGGGGGGAGTGTTGGGGTGGAACCTGACGGTGCCAGGTCCCTGAGTGAGACAGTATCTTGGCGGCCGTCGGGGAACTCAATGTAGGCATATTAAGGGTTGGTGTGGAACAGGTGAACCCTGTCCACTAAGGGGTCCGCCTTGTGGAGTCAGACGTGCCTACGGAGAAGGACCAATCCTGGAGCAGCGAGCCAAGTCGGGAGCGACACCCCGGATGTGGACTTCCTGGGGAAGGTAAAAACTCATTCGTGGGGTGTGTTATTAGTGGCGGTGCACAATAGTGACCGGATGGAGTGCAAGCGTCAGGGAGGACCTCCTGTCAGCGAGAGGCTGGGAGGTTCCTGGAACGTAGGGCCAGCTGGACGGCCCTCCAAACCATCCCATTCTCCCTTTTTAGTTGCCTGTTTCCCCGGGGGTTGTAGCTGGTCGTCCTGCTGGAGGCTATACCCCTGCTGAGCAGGAACTGACGCAGCTCATCGCTCATGAATGAGAATCCCCTGTCACTGTGGATGTAGGCGGGGAAACCGAACAGAGCAAAGATGGTGCTGAGGGCCTTGATGACGGTGGCAGACGTCATATCGGGGCAAGGGATGGCGAAGGGGAATCTGGAGTACTCATCGACCACACTGAGAATGTACGTGTTACGGTCGGTGGAGGGGCGGGGCCCTTTGAAATCCACGCTGAGGCGTTCAAAGGGATGGGAAGCCTTCACCAGGCGTGCACGGTCCGGCCGGTAGAAGTGCGGCTTGCACTCCGCACAGACCTGATAGTCCCTGATGACTGTCCTTACTTCCTCGACGGAGTAGGGCAGATTGCGAGCTTTGACCAGATGGTACAATCGAGTGACCCCGGGGTGACAAAGGCTGTCGTGTAGGGCCCGGAGTTGGTCCACTTGTGCGCAGTCACATGTACCTCGGGAGAGGGCATCTGGGGGCTCATTGAGTTTACCGGGGCGATACAAGATCTTGTAATTATAGGTGGTGAGCTCAATTCTCCACCGCAAGATTTTATCATTTTTGATCTTGCCCCGCTGTGTGTTATTGAACATGAAGGCTACCGACCGTTGGTCCGTAAGGAGAGTGAATCTCTTACCGGCCAGGTAATGCCTCCAATACCGCACAGCTTCAATGATAGCTTGGGCCTCCTTCTTGACGGATGAGTGTCGAATTTCAGAGGCATGAAGGGCGCGGGAAAAGAATGCCACGGGTCTGCCTGCCTGGTTTAGAGTGGCGGCAAGGGTGACGTCTGAAGCGTCGCTTTCTAATTGGAAAGGCAGTGACTCGTCCACTGCGCGCATCCCGGCCTTGGCGATGTCTGCTCTGACGCGGGCGAAAGCCTGTTGTGCCTCGGCCGCAAGGGGGAATTGGGTGGACTGAATGAGTGGACGGGCCTTGTCTGCATAGTTTGGGACCCACTGAGCGTAGTAGGAAAAGAACCCCAGGCAGCGTTTGAGGGCCTTGGGGCAGTGGGGGAGGGGAAGTTCCATGAGGGCGCGCATGCGCTCGGGTCGGGCCCGAGAGGTCCGTTTATGACTACAAAGGGGCAGCACGGTAGCATTGTGGATAGCACAATTGCTTCACAGCTCCAGGGTCCCAGGTTCGATTCCGGCTTGGGTCACTGTCTGTGCGGAGTCTGCACATCCTCCCCGTGTGTGCGTGGGTTTCCTCCGGGTGCTCCGGTTTCCTCCCACAGCCCAAAGATGTGCAGGTTAGGTGGATTGGCCATGATAAATTGCCCTTAGTATTGGGTGGGGTTACTGGGTTATGGGGATAGGGTGGAGGTGTTGACCTTGGGTAGGGTGCTCTTTCCAAGAGCCGGCGCAGACTCGATGGGCCGAATGGCCTCCTTCTGCACTGTAAATTCTATGAAAAGCCGAGAATGGCTAACCAGATCGTGCTGAACACACACTTCTCTTTGTTATAAGTCAGGTTGAGAAGAGTGGCAGTGCGGAGGAATTTATCGAGGTTGGCATCGTGGTTTTGCTGGTCATGGCCGCAGATGGTGACATTATCTAAGTACGGAAAGGTGGCCCGCAAACCCTACTGGTCGACCATTCGGTCCATCTCTCTTTGGAAGACCGAGACCCCAATTGTGACACCGAAAGGGACCCTAAGGAAGTGGTAGAGGCGACCGTCCGCCTCGAAGGCCGTGTATGGCGGTCTGACTTCTGGATGGGGAGCTGGTGGTAGGCGGATTTCAGGTCAATTGTTGCGAAGACCCGGTACTGCGCAATCTGATTGACCATATCAGATATGCGTGGGAGGGGGTACGCGTCGAGCTGCGTGTACCAATTGATGGTCTGGCTGTAGTCCACGACCATCCTGTGTTTCTCCCCAGTTTTAACCACTACCACTTGGGCTCTCCAGGGGCTGTTGCTGGCCTCGATAATACCCTCCTTAAGCAGCCGCTGGACTTTGGACCTGATGAAGGTCTTGTCCTGGGTGCTGTACCGTCTGCTCCTAGTGGCATAGGGCTTGCAATCCACAGTTAGATTGGCAAAAAGGGAGGGGGGATGACTTTGAGGGTCACGAGGCCGCAAACGGTAAGGGGGGGCCAAATTTGAGGGTGAGGCTCTGGAGGTTGCACTGGAAGTCCAGGACCAACAGGAGTGCAGCGCAGAGATTAGGAAGGACTTAGAGGCGGAAGTTACTAAATTCTACTCCTTGGACCGTGAGGGTGACTGTACAAAAGCCTCGGATCGGGACGGAGTGGGATCCGGAGGCTAGGGAGATCCTTTGATTGGCAAGGTGGACCGCGAGGGAGCAGCGCCTTACCGTATCTGGGTGAACGAAGCTTTCGGTGCTCCCGGAGTCCAGCAGGCACGAGGTCGCGTAGCCGTTGATTTTAACCGTCGTCGCGCGGTGGCCAGGTTGTGCGGGCGAGATTGGTCCAGCGTCATCGAAGTGAGCTGCGGGTAGCCATCGGATGCTTAGAGTGGCGAGCGTGTGCGGTTCCGATTTCAGGATATCCGGAGACCCTGTGGGGGACAAGATGGCGGCGCTCATGGTGCGCACATTGCGGGGTCAGGACAAGATGGCGGCACCCATGGGGCGCACGTGGCCGAAGGGGAACAAGATGGCGGCGCCCATTGTGCGTCTTGTGTGAGGGAGGGGGCGATAGCGGGCGCGATCGCAGCAACCGCGCGGGCCTGGCACACAGCCGCGAAGTGGCCCTTTTTACTGCAGGCTTTACAAACGGCAGTGCGGGCCGGGCAGTGTTGGCAGGGGTGCTTCTGCTGACCGCAGAAGTAGCAGCGGGGACCCCCGGGGTGCATGGATCGGCGTGCGGCGCAGGAGTATTGCAAAGGCAGGGCCCCAGCTGAGGAGCTCGTCGGCGGGGTCCCGGAGGGGTAGGAAGGGGTAGAAGGGTGGGAAGCACGGCGGGAGGGGTACGATTGTACGTTACGGGATGCGACCGTCATGGAGAGCGCCACGGTTTTCGTCTCCGCCAGTTCGAGCGTGGCCCCTTCCAGCAATCGTTCTCGGATGCGGTCCGACGCAATCCCCGCCACGAAGGCATCGCGCATGAGGCGATTTGCGTGTTCGCCGGCCATGACGGCCTGACAGTCACAGTCCCGGATGAGTGGAATTAGGACCCGCCAGAAGTCTTCGATGGACTCACCAGGTAGTTGCGAGCGGGTGGCGAGTACATGCCTGGCGAAGAGCGTGTTCGCCTTCTGCGCGTAGTGTTCCTTAAGGAGTTCCATTGCTTTTGTGTAATTCGTGGCGTCTTGGATCAACGGGAACACGCTGGAGCTCAGTCTGGAGTACAGGACGTTTATCTTCTGAGCCTCCAATGGTGCGGGGTCCGCCGCGTTGATGTAAGCCTCGAAACATGCTAGCCAGTGAGTAAAGACTTTCCTGGCGTCAGGTGAGTGCGGATCCAGCTGCAGGCGATCGGGCTTAATTCGGATATCCATTCTGTGGAAAATCTGACTGTTATAAATTGATGCACGATCAATTGCACAAAGACTAAAGTTGGGTACAACTGTGGCTTTATTACAGTCAGATGTGTGGCCTCCTGTTGCAGCTGGCGAATTGGCAGGGCACTGGAGGTCATGCATATTTATACAGTTCTCCGTGGGCGGAGCCAGCCGGCAGGAGCTACCGGCGAACCTGCAGTGCAGGTCCTACCTTACATCTCCTATTACAGTGGTTCACTACAGCCGCTTGAGAGGGCAGGTGGCACGAGGCTGGGCTGTGTACTGGTCACCGCACACACTCGGGGTGGGTGGGGACAGCGGCTGACGGGCGTTCACGTTGGCGCGTGATGCTAACATTGGTGGACCCAGACTGGAGCTCTGCTCTAGTGCTCGACCTCTGTGGGCTGCTTGGCTCGTCCCCCCGCCCCAGATCGGCAATATGCAACCTGCGGCTCAGTCGTCAAGCTGTTCAACGGCCAGCGCAACGTCCACTTGCGGTCCCACAACGTGAAGTACTGGTCGGGAGTGGTCAGCATTCTGTGACTGGGGTGGATACAGCTACTGGACAGTGAGAGGGAGGTTAGGCCAGGTTTGTCAGCCAGGAAAATCGATCAAACGAGCCCAATCAATACGGCTGGCACATGTCATCACTGGAAGAAGCCTACACAGTCATCACTGTGTCGCCACTCTCTGGAAACTAGGAAGTGCTTTTAGTGAGAATGGAAAATGAGAAGACTTAGATGTTTGGATAGTGCAATGCAGTGGAACCAATAAGAAATATTGTGACATTGTGTTTGACAAGTTCCTTCATCTCGTCTAAAGTCATAGTTTGTAAAGTAAAAACAAGATTGTACTTTTTTCTATACTTGTTTAAATTTCTAAAGAAATGGGTATATATTTAAAACAAAGTTTGTGCGTTAATGTATGGATGTGCATGTTCAAGTAAAATTGTTTAATTTTCAGTACTAAAAAGTCAAAAACTTGGAAAAATCAGGTATTGGAAATAAAGTTTCAAAGTCAAAAAGATAATGCTGACTGTAACCGGCCTTTAAATATGAATAGAACATAGAACATACAGTGCAGAAGGAGGCTATTCGGCCCATCGAGTCTGCACCGACCCACTTAAGCCCTCACTTCCACCCTATCCCCGCAACCCAATAACCGCTCCTAACCTTTTTGGTCACTAAGGGCAATTTATCATGGCCAATCCACCTAACCTGCACATCTTTGGACTGTGGGAGGAAACTGGAGCACCCGGAGGAAACCCACGCAGACAAGGGGAGAACGTGCAGACTCCGCACAGACAGTGACCCAAGCCGGGAATCGAACCTGGGACCCTAGAGCTGTGAAGCCACAGTGCTGTCCACTTGTGCTACCGTGCTGCCTAATGATGGAGTCTTTCCGTCAGAGGCAGAGAGAAGGCCACGCACCCGAGACATACACTGATGCCACATGCCCGTATGGCTGTGATCTGGGCGCAAAATCATGGAGGAGTGATTCCTCCATTTCGTAGCTGCCAGCAAGCAACCTACAGGACTGTATAAAGAACTGAAGATGGACTATTTTGTAATAAGGAAGAGAGGGCCAGAGATACAAACAGGCCAGAATCTCGCAACTGAATCTGATGGACAGAGCTGCTGAGGAGAATCCACGGCAGAACAAAGCAGTGCTGATGTGAGCTGTATCCAGAGCTCCAGGGCCTCTAGTGAACAAACAAGTAAGAAGAAACTGAAATCAGGAACAAAGCAGGATAAAGATAATTTCTTGAGGTATGGCTTTATTGTGCCAATGCAAAGCCCATGTGTGTTATATGCAGGGAAGGACTGACAAATGAAAGTTTGAAATCCTCAAATCATCAAAGACTCGCATGGCGAGTTTGAGGACAAATCTCTTGATTTTTTTCAAAGGACGCAACGAGTACTTAAATCGTGGCTGAACTCCATAGCAAAAATGTAGCATTGAATGACGAAGCAAGTGAGATTGTGAGGACCAAGCAGGCTCACCTCTCGCATTAAAGGTAAGCAATAATGGTGTGTCGCGAAGGTCGGCAGGCGTGGGTCGCTAACGTCAGCCGGCATAGGTCGTGAATGTCGGCTGGCATGGGTCCCAAAGTTCCGCTGGTTGGTAAAAGTGGGTCCCGGGAAAAAAAGTTAGAGTTACTGCCTTGCATTTTGTAGATGGGACACACGGCTGCCACTGTTCATCGGGGGTGGAGGGATTGAATGTTTGTCAAAGGCATAGCAATTAAATGGGCTGCTTTGTCGTGGATGGTGTCATTTTTTTGAATGTTGGTGGAGCTGCACTCATCCAGACAAGTGGAGAGTATTTCATCCAACTCCTGACTTGTGTCTTGTAGACGGTGGACAGGCATTTGGGGTCAGGAGGTGAGTTACTCGCCGTATGATTCCTAGTCTTTGACCTGCCCTGGTAGCCACAGTGGTGATTGCCGTAACAATCGAGAGTAAAAGGGGCGGCACTGTGGCACAGTGGTTAACACTGCTGCCACACAGAGCCAGAGACCTCGGTTCAATTCCCACCTTGGGTGACTGTGTGGAGTTTGTATGCTCTCCCCATGTCTGCATGGGTTTCAGTCCAAAGATGTGCAGGATAGGTGGATTGGCCATGCTAAATTGCCCTTTAGTGTCTAAGGTTAAGGTGGAGTTGCATGGAAAGGGCACGGGAGTGGGTCTAAGTAGGGTACACTTTCAGATGGTCAGTATAGACTCAATGGGCTGATTGGCCTCTCTCTGCTCTGTAGGGATTCTACGATTCAATGTATTAATATGGCTAGTCCAGTTCAACTTCTGATCAGTGGTAAACCCGAGGATGTTCATTGTGGGGGATTCAGCCTTTGAACGTCAAGAGGCTGTCATAGAATCCCTATAGCGCAGGAGGCGGCCATCCGGCCCATCGATTCTTCACCGACCCTCCAAAGGAGTACCCCACTCAGGTCCTGCCCTATTCCCGTAAGCCCATCTAATCTTTTATTTTAGACACTAAGGGGCAACTTAGCATGGCCAATTCACCTAACCTGCACATCTTTGGACCTTGGGAGGAAACCGGAGCACTCGGAGAAAACCTACGCAGACACTGGCTGAATGTGCAAACTGCACACAGACAGTCACCCGAGGCCGGAATCGAACCCGGGTTCCTGGCCCTGTGAGGCAGCAGTGCTAACCACTGTGCGACCATGTCGCCCCAATCATAAAATCCCTACAGAGGGGACTGTACAGTGGGGCAGTGGTTAGCACAGCTGCCTCACGGTGCCGAGGTCCCAGGTTCGATCCCGGCTCTGGGTCACTGTCCGTGTGGAGTTGGCATTCTCCCCGTGCTTGCGTGGGTTTCGCCCCCACACCCGAAGATGTGCAGGGTGGATTGGCCATGCTAGATTGCCCCTTAATTGGAAAAAAATGAATTGGGTAGTCTAAATTTATATACATTAAAAAAATTAAATCCCTACAGTGCAGAAGGAGGCCATTTGGTCCATCGAGTCTGCAACAACCCTCTAAAAGAGCACCCTACCTAGGCCCATTCCCCCGCTCTATCCTCATAATCCCGTAATCCTGTAGGAGATGAGCATTACTTGGCACTTGTATGGTGCAAATGTTACTTGCCACTCGTCAAACCAAGCCTGAACATTCTCCAGGTCCTGATGCATTTGGGCACAGACTGCTTCATTATCTGAGGAGTCACAATTGATGCTGACATTGTGCGGTTATCTGTGAACATCTCCACTTCTTTATGATGGAAGGGAGGTGATTGATAAAGCAGCTGAAGATGGTTGGGCCTAGGACACTACCCTGAGGAACTCCTGCAGTGATGCCCTGAAGCTGAGGTGATTGACCTCCACCCACCACAATCACCTTCCTTTGTGCCAGGTATGACTCCAACCAGCAGAGAGGGTGACCCCTGATTCCCATTGACTCGTTTTGTTAGGGCTCCTTGATGCCATACTCAGCTGGGTTGGATTTGTTCTGTTACTTGTGTACAGGACATATCTGGGCATTTTTCTACATTGCCGGTAGATGTTGTAACTGCAGTGGAACAGCTTGGCTAGGGGCACGGCACGTCTGGGATCCTGGGGGCCTCAGGAGTAGACCGAGATAGACTATCCACTCGGCACTTCTGGCTGAAGAGTTTTGCGGATGTTTCAGCCTTGCTTTTTGCACTGATGTGCTGGGTTCCTCCATCATTGAGGAAGGGGATATTTGTACAGCCTCCTCCTCCAGTGAGTTGTTTAATTGTCCACCACCATTCATGGTAGGATATGACAGGACTGCAGAGTTTAGATCTGATGCGCTCATTGGGGAATCGCTTAGCTCTATTACTTGCTGCTTATGCTGTTTGCCACACAAGTAGCCCTGTGTTGTAGCTTTACCAGGTTGACACCTCAGTTTTCGGTATGCCTGATGTTGCTCCTGGCATGCTCTCCTGCACTCTTCATTGAACCAGGATTGATCCCCTGGCTTGGCGATAATGGTAGAGTGGGAGGTTAGCCGGGTCATGAGGTTGCAGATTGTGGTTGAATACAATTCTGCTGCCGCTGATGGCCCACAGCGACTCATGGATGTCCAGTCCTGAGTTGCTTGATCTGTTTAAAGTGTATCCTATTTAGCACAGTGGTAGTGCCACACAACACGATGGAGGGTATCCTCAATGTGAAGATGGGACTTTGTCTCCATAAGGTGGTCACTTCTACTGATACTGTCATGGGCAGTGCATCTGCAGCAGGCAGGTTGGTGAGGATGAGGTCAAGTATGTTTTTCCCTCTTGTTGCTTCCCTCACCACCTGCTGCAGTCCCAGTCCAGCAGCTATGTCCTTTAGCATCTGGCCAGCTTGGTCTGTGGTGGTACTACCGAGCCACTCTTGGTGATGGACATTGAGGTCCCCCACCCAGAGCATATTCTGTGCCCTTGCCACCCTCAGTGGAGGAGTACTGATTCATCAGCTGATGGGGGATGGTACGTGGGAATCAGCCGGAGATTTCCTTGCCAATGTTTAACCTGAAGCCATGAGACTTCATGGGATCCAAAGTCGATGTTGAGAACTCCCAGGGCAACTTTCTCCCGACTGTATACCACTGTGCTGCCGCCATCTCTGCTGGGTCTGTCCTGCCAAAGAGACAGGACATACCCAGGAATGGTGATAATGGTGTATGTGACATTGTCTGTAAGGTATGATTCTGTGAGTATGATTATGTCAGGCTGTTGTTTGACTAGTCTGAGACAGCTCTCTCAACTTTGGCACAAGCCCCTTATGTTAGTAAAGAGGACTTTGCAGAGTCGACAGGGCTGAGTTTTTTGCCATTGTTGTTTCAGTGCCTAGTTAGATGCTGGGTGGCCCGTCCAGTTTCATTTCCTTTTTGTGATTTCCTAACGGTTGAATACAACTGAGTGGCTTGCTAGGCCATTTCAGAGGGCAATTAAGAGTCAACCACATTGCTGCGGGTCTGGAGTCACATGTAGGCCGGACCAGGTAAGGATGGCAGATTTCCTTCCCCAAAAGGGCATTAGTGAACCCAACATTTTTTTTTACGACAATCAACAATGGTTTCATGGTCATTATTAGACTTTTCATTCCAGATGTTTTATTGAGTTTAAATTCCACCATCTGCCGTGGTGGGATTCAAACCGGGTCCCCAGCTCATTCCCCTGGGTCTGTAGATTACTAGTTCAGCGACAATACCACTAATTCAACACCTCCTCGATTAATCAATCAGAACTTTGAAACTAAAATAAAAAAACAAAACAAAAAAATAGTGTTAGGGTTCCTTCACTGTGCCTGGGTCAAAATCCTGTTATGCTAACCAAACTCATCAAGATTTTGAACACCTCTATCATTAATGTAAATAGTGGTGATCATGGCTAAGAAGGATGCTGATTGTGGCACATTAAGAGATCAGAATGTGTTAAATGGCAGAACAGAGGTAAGCAGTGTGTCTCTCCCTAGCCTCCACCTATGCTGGCCTTCTATCCAGCACTACTGCTCCACCCACCCAACCCCGAACAGCAGTATAAATCTCCAATTTCCAATTCTCTCCAGCTCTGACAGAGAGGCACCAGACTCAAACATTAGCTCTGTTCTCTCTCCACAGATGCTGTCAGACCCACTGAGATTTTCCAACATTTCCTGTTTTTGTTTCAGATTCCAGCAATCACAGTAATTTGCCTTTCTTGTGGATTTGAGAGGATGTTTCCTCTTGTAATAATAATAATAATACTTTATTAGTGTCACAAGTAGGCTTACATTAGCACTGCAATGAAGTTACTGTGAAAATCCCCTAGTCGCCACACTCCGGCGCCTGTTCGGGTACACTGAAGGATAATTCAGAATGTCCAATTCACCTAACAAGCACTCTTTCGAGACTTGTGGGAGAAAACCGGAGCACCCGGAAGAAATCCACACATACATGGGGAGAATGTGCAGACTCCGCACAGACAGTGACCCAAGCCGGGAATCGAACCTGGGTCTCTGGCGCTGTGAAGCAATAATGCTAACCACTGTGCTACTGTGGGAGAGTCTAGGATCAGAGGACATGAACTCAGAATAAGTGGTCGCCCATTTAAGACAGGGATGAGGAGGAATTTCTTTTCTCAGAGAGTAGTGAATCTGTGGAATTCTTTACCACAGAAAGTTCGAGAAGCTAGGTCGTTAGGTATGTTCAAGGCTGGGGTAGACAGATTTTTAATCAGTAAGGGAATCAAAGATTATGGGTATAAGGTGGGAAAGTGGAGTTGACGATTACCATACCAGATCACATATGATCTCATTGAATGGTTATACTCCTATCTGATGAATGTACTCTGCCTCACTCCTGTCCATTTCACCGTCTATGTGATCTTTCTTGTTTGCTACATTTAAGTTTTGTGTTGTCTGGAAACTTTGAAATTATGCCCTGTAAACCCAGGTTTGCGTCATTAATATATATCAAGAAAAACAGTTGTCGCAATAACAACCCCTGGGGGATACCACTTTTTTCAGTCCTGTCTGAAAAACAACCATTCATCATAACCCTCTACTCTCTATCCTTTAGCCAATTTTATATCTATACTATCTCTGCCTCTTTGATACAATGGGATTCAATCTTGTTATTATCTAGTACTTTTTCAAACACTCTTTGCAATAACACTATGCACATTAACCCTCTCTATTCCTTCAACAAAAACTTAAATCGAGTTAGTCAAAAAAGATTTACCTTTAACACGTTTGTGCTGGCTTTCATTTATTAACCCATATTTTTCCAAGAATTTTGTCATAGATTGTTTGCTTTCAGAAGGAATTATATTTGGGTCAGCACACTGTGGAGTTTTGTCGTTTTTTAATAAATATTTTAATTCAGATTTTAACATTTACAACACATAACTTTACAAAGTAAAACTGTTATAACCTGCCTACTTACCATTGGCTGGGGACTAATGACAATCCCACAATCCTGTGGGAGTATGAGCTTCCCCAATGAGGGGGGCGGAGAAACCATTAGTAAACTCCTAGTATAAATAAAGCTGGCCAGTTTAGGAACCAGCAGGAAGGAGTGTGCAGCAAGTGAAGTTGCTGCTGCTGTTGTATATATATGTTATTGTAAATAAATGTTATTACTTTGTATCCTTAAAACTCGTGCTGGATTCTTCGTGGCCCTCACAAAACTGGCGACGAAGATGAAATGTTTTTGATGCTGCGCTGGAAAGCTGGAACCAGTACACACAACGGATGCGTTACTATTTCCGGGCAAACAATATCACCGAAAACGAGCGCCAGGTGGTCATATTGCTCACCGCCTGCGGCCCGCATACGTTTGGGGTGATTAGGAGCCTTACATACCCAGATGCGCCGGACCCCCAAAACATTTGATGAACTTGTGAATATAGTGGGGCAACATTTTAACCCAACCCCGTCCTCGATAGTCCAGCGTTACCGGTTTAATACCGCTGAGAGGACCCCTGGAGAATCCCTTGCCGATTTTTTAATCCGGGCTACGCAGGATTGCGGAGTACTGTGACTATGGTGAGACCTTGTCAGAAATGTTACGCGACCATTTGGTTTGCGGTATTAACAATGCGGCCACCCAGAGAAAGTTGTTAGCTGAGCCAACATTGACTTTTCAACAGGCCATTCAAATAGTATTGTCCCGAGAGAGCGCAGAACGAGGAGTGCAGGAGCTACAGGGAATGGAAGTGCATGTCTTGGGGCGCAACCCCTTCCATCCGAAAACGTCCCCCCCGCAGTCCTGCCGTACCTTGGGCGAGGCAACTTCCGGACCGACGCCAGTGGCCGTCGGACATTCCTCCCTGAAGGGAGCCTTCTCCAGGACCAATGGATGAGGAGCCATGTCCGTGTCAGACTTGTAGGCACCGACCCTGTCACGGACGGCGGTCCTGGGGGCGCCAGAGGCGCCGTCGTTCCGACCGAAACTGGGACCAGCCCAGGGGCCGTAACTGGGAGCAGCCCAGGGGCCGTACCTTCCATGTGGATGAACCTGCGGTGACTACTCCTGAGGACGTGGAGACGGAGGATGACTGCCTGCAGTTGCATTGTGTGGCAGCTCCCCGTGTGGCCCCCATTAAGGTGACAGTATGGGTCAATGGCCACCCGCTTGAGATGGAGTTGAACACTGGCGCAGCGGTCGCCGTGATCGCCCAGAGGACATTCGACCGCATCAAGCAGGGTATACAGACCCTTACATTAACCGACTCACAGGCCAGGTTGGCCACCTACACGGGGGAACCACTGGATATTGCAGGAACTACAATGACCCCTGTTGTTTATGGACGCAAGGAGGGGAGTTTCCCACTTATCGTGGTGCGCGGCCATGGGCCCAGCCTGTTGGGTCGGGACTGGTTGCGCCATTTGCGGTTGCAATGACAGCACATCCTCCAAACGGTTTCTGAAGGGTTGACTGAGGTGCTAGGACGATACCCAGATGTATTCCAGTCTGGTTTGGGGAAAATAAAAGGGGCCGTAGCCCGTATCCAAGTCGAACCAGGAGCCACGCCGCGCTATTTCCGGGTGCGCCCGGTGCCTTACGCCTTGCTCGAGAAGGTAGAAGGAGAACTCACTCATTTGGAGAGTTTGGGTATTATCAGGCCCGTCCGTTTTGCTGACTGGGCAGCACCAATTGTACCTGTAATGAAGCCAGATGCCACCGTTCGCTTGTGTGGCGACTATGAACTTACAGTGAATACGGCTTCCCGACTCGACCGATATCCAATGCCTCGCATAGAGGATCTCTATGCGAAGCTTGCAGGTGGACTCTCGTTCACAAAATTAGATATGAGTCACGCCTACCTGCAGTTGGAGCTGGACCCTGTCTCCCGACCATATGTAACGATTAATACACACCGGGGCCTGTATGAATATACACAGTTGCCCTTTGGAGTATCCTCTGCCTGCAACCATTTTGAGAGGTTTACCACGTGTTGCTGTCTACTTAGATGACGTTTTGATTACAGGGACGTCGGAGCAGGAACATTTGGAAAAACTGGAGGCTGTCCTTAGACGCCTTTCGGAGGCTGGAGTCCATTTTCGTCGCACAAAGTGCGTATTTCAGGCAAAGGAAGTAGTCTACCTAGGTTATCGGGTGGACCGCGAAGGTTTGCACCCCGTCGCAGAGAAGGTGCGTGCAATTCAACAGGCCCCCGCCCCGACTGACACTTCGCATCTTCGTTCTTTTCTCGGTCTCGTAAACTATTACGGGAAGTTCCTCCCCAATCTGGCAACTACGCTGGCCCCTTTGCACCTTCTGCTAAAGAAAAATCACACCTGCGTTTGGGGGCAGCCGCAAGAAACCGCTTTCCGGCGGGTAAAGCAACAATTGTCGTCGTCTGGGTTACTAACCCACTATGATCCTGGAAAGCCTTTGCTCGTCACATGTGATGCATCCCCGTATGGTATTGGGGCCGTCCTGTCCCACAAGATGGAGAACGGGATTGACTGCAACGGAGAAAAAGTACGCGCAGATCGAGAAGGAGGGCCTGGCAGTGGTTTTTGCGGTGAAACGCTTCCACCAGTACGTGTATGGCCGCCATTTCACTATCGTGACTGATCATAAGCCTCTGCTAGGACTTTTCAGAGAGGATAAGCCAATACCGCCCATTGCTTCCGCACGGATCCAGTGCTGGGCTTTGTTGCTTGCTGCATACGAGTATTCTCTAGAGCAAAAACCAGGTACGCAGATAGCAAATGCCGACACACTGAGCCGATTGCCTTTATCGACCGGCCCCATGTCGACCCCCACGGCCGGTGAGGTGGTTGCAACCCTAAATTTTATGGACACCTTGCCTGTCACGGCATCACAGATCCGTGAGTGGACCCAGACGGAGCCAGTCCTGTCAAAGGTTCGGCACATAGTCCTGTATGGTGGGCAGCATAGACAGCTCCCAGGCGAGTTGCGGGCATTTTCCTCCAAGCTGTCAGAATTCAGCGTGAAAGACGGCATCCTCTTGTGGGGGACGCGTGTGATTGTCCCGGAAAAAGGCCAGGAGCTGATACTAACAGACTTGCACAATGGGCATCCAGGTGTGACCAAAATGAAAATGTTGGCCCGGAGTTATGTCTGGTGGCCAGGCCTCGACACCGACATTGAGAAGGTGGCCCAAAACTGCTCCATTTGCCAGGAGCATCAGAAGCTTCCGCCGGCCGCGCTCCTACATCACTGGGAATGGCCAGGGCGGCCTTGGGCACGCTTGCATGCAGATTTCGCAGGCCCTTTTCAAGGATCCATGTTCCTTCTATTAATCAACGCCCAGTCTAAATGGCTAGAGGTGCATAAGATGCTAGGCACAATGTCCTGCGCAACAATTGAGAAGATGCGTTTGTCGTTTAGTACGCATGGCCTCCCCGAGGTGCTGGTCACGGATAACGGTACTCCATTCACGAGTGAGGAGTTTGCGAGGTTCACGAAGATGAATGGCATACGCCATATTCGCACTGCCCCTTACCACCCGGCTTCAAATGGGTTGGCAGAGCGCGCAGTGCAGACATTCAAAAGAGGCCTAAAGAAGCAGTCTTCCCGATCAATGGACACGACACTGGCTCGCCTTTTGTTTACGTATAGGACCACCCCCCATGCGGTGACTGGGGTAGCTCCCGCAGAACTCCTAATGGGCCGGAGACTTCGCACCCGCCGTAGTATGGTTTTCCCGGACATTGGCGCAAAAGTACGCCGCACACAAGAACGGCAGGGACAGGGATTTTCTCGGCATCGGCCGATTCGGCAGTTTGCGCCCGGTGACCTAGTGTTTGTTCGGAATTTTGCTGGTGGTGCCCAGTGGGTTCCTGGTGTAATCATTCGCCAAACGGGCCCTATATCTTACCAGGTGCAAGCCCAGGGTCATCTCCAGCGCAAACATGTAGACCACGTTCGGTCCAGAAGACTATCCCCTCAAAGGATTCACCGCCCCCGGAGCTCATTTCTACAGCCGCGGAGACCAGAGACAAGGGAAGGTAGTCCTCACAATCTTCCACTGGTGCCTCACTCGAAGCCTGCGCAGGTCATTACAGAACCGAATGGAGATTGAGACGCTGACATGACGGAGGCAGCAGACTCTGACTCCGGGATGGAGACACAGGATGCATCAGAGGGGGAATCCTCGGGTCCACGGGCCGTGGATGTACAATCGTTGCGCCGTTCATCACGGAAGCGCCGGTCTCCGTCTCGTTACACGCCGCCTGATCCAGCGCCGCGTGCAAATGGTGTCCGGCCTGCGGCAAAACGAGTCCGACGCCCTCCTTCGCCAGGGTCTTCGGTGGATTCCTCGGACTTTGGGGGGGAGGGATGTTATAACCTGCCTACTTACCATTGACTGGGGACTAATGACAATCCCACAATCTTGTGGGAGTATGAGCTTCCCCAATGAGGGGGGCGGAGAAACCATTAGTAAACTCCTGGTATAAATAAAGCTGGCCAGTTTAGGAACCAGCAGGAAGCAGTGTGCAGCAAGGGAAGTTGCTGCTGCTGTTGTATATAAATGTTATTGTAAATAAATGTTATGACTTTGTATCCTTAAAACTCGTGCTGGATTCTTCGTGGCCCTCACAAAAAAAAACAACACAAAACAAAACCCTGAACCCACCCCCCTCCAACTCCCTAACCAACCTCCACACCTTGCTCTCTCCCCTCCCTCCCCAGCAGCTCCTTCAAATGTAATATAAACAAACCCCATCTCTTATGGAAACGCTCGCTCTCCTCCTCAAAAGAGCAAATTTCACCTTTTCTAAGTACAAGAAGTCCATTAAATCCCCAAGCCACAACGAGGCACAGGCTGGAGAAACTGATCTCCACCCCAACAGAACCCGCCTGCGAGCGATCAACGAGGCGAAGGCTAAAACATATGCCCCTGCTCCAATCTGCAACTCCGGCAAGTCTGACACCCCGAGGGGCTGGGTTCTAAATCCATGGGCAAGATTGCCGACATGGTGCTGAAGAATGAACTCCAAAATTTCTCCCACATCGGGCAGGACCAAAACATGTGGACATGATTGGCTGGGCCCCTCGCACACCGCTCACAAATATCCTCCAGCGCCATCCCCAGCTCCTCCTCCCACTTGGCCTTCAACCCCTCCACAAACCCCTTGACCTCCTCCAAAATCCTCCCATAAATCGCCGAGATGACCCCCCCGCTAACCCCATCACTGATAATACCCCCTCCATCAATGAGATGGGCGGTGCCACCGGAAAAATCGGAAAAACATTTTTTGCGAAATCCAGCACCTGCGTGCACCTGAAAACCTCCTCTCACGGGACCCCAAACCTCTCTCCCAACTCCTCCAAACTTGCAAACCACCCTTCAATAAATAAGTCCTTCATTTCCATCACCCCTCACTCCGCCCATCCCTGAAACCTTGCATCCATCCTCGCTGGCTCAAACCCATGGTTCGCTCGGATCGGCATCAGCTTTGACTCTGTCCCTAACCTAAAATGCTGCTGAAATTGCCTCCATCTTTTCAATGTGGCCACTTGCACCAGACTCCACGAATGTTTCCAGCGCCCACAACCCTGACCCCTTACAAGAGCCTGCCTCCATCCTCACCCACAAAGCCTCCATTCCCCTGCACCAACCCCACACCTTCTCCACATTCGCTTCTCAGTCATAGTGTGGCAGGTTCGGAATGGCCAAGGCTCCCGGCTGTCGCCCTCGCTGAAGTTCCGTCCTCCTAATCCTTGCCACCTTAGCTGCCACACAAATGATGAAACCAACCTATCCACCCCAATAAAGACCGATTTCGGCAAGAAGACGGGTAGGCACTGAAATAAAAATAAAAAACGCATCAAAATGTTCATCGTAACCACCTGCACCTGGCCTGCCAATGAAAGGGGAAGACCATCCCATCTCAGTAAATCCGTCTTTACCCTGCCTACCAGACTCGTAAAGTTCAACTTGTGGAGTCGAGCCCAGTCCCGAGCCACCTGCACTCCCAGATACCTAAAGTGGGTTTTTTGCCACCTGAAATGGCAACCCCGACTCCTGCCCCTGAAGCAGACACCACAAAACAGTCACTTTTCCCCAAATTTAACTTGTAGCTTGAGAAAGCCCCGGATCTCCTAAGCAGTGACATTGTATCCCCCGAAGAGCCCGGGTTCGAGATATACGGCAACAGATCATCCACATACAGGGACACCCTTTGCTGTACCACCTCACTATCCTCCTCCATTTATCCAAACACCTCAGCGCTAGGCCAAGGGCTCTATGGCCAGCCAAACAGAAGAGGGGACATGCGGCACCCCTGCCTTGTTCCCCTGTGCAATGGAAAGTACCCTGAATTCATCACATCTGTGCGTACACACACCATTGGATCTTTATACAACAATTTCACCCATGCCACAAACATAGGCCCAATCCCAAACCTTTCCAACATTTCATGGAGCTCCACTCCACACTCAAACACCTCCCCATCCAGTGCCACCATCAACTTCAACTCTCTCCCTTCTGCCGGAGAAAGCACCACCTTCAACAGACGGCGCACATTTGATGACAACTGTTTGCCCTTTATGAACCCATCTGATCCGCCCCAATCATCTTTGGGAGGCTTTCCTCCAAACTGAGCGTCAGCACCTCATCAAAATCATGGCATCCACATTCAGCAGAGATATTGGTCTATACATTCCACTGGGTCCTTGTCCTTTTTCAGCAGCAGTGAAATGGATGCCTGTCCCATTGTCTCTGGCAGTGCCCCCTTAGACACCGCATCCTCAAACATCTCCACCAACAGCGGCACGGATGTATCCATAAACTTTTTATAAAACTCCATCGGGCAACCATCCGTCCTTAGTGCCTTACCCGTCTGCATCCTCCCTATTGCATCGCAAACTTCTTCCAACCCCACTGGCTCCTCCAACCCTTTCCTCTCCTACTTTGGGACACTCCAACAGTACCAAAAACTCTCTCATCACTGATTCATCCTCCTGAGGCTCTGACGTTGACAAATTCAACCACCAGCTCTCCTGTCTCATTCCGAACCCAAACAATCTCTCTCGTAGCCACCTGCCAATGAAGAGGTCGGCCAGCAAGCAGCCGGCCTTCTCCCCATACTCGTGCATGACTCCCCCTTGCTCGCCTCAACTACCGAACCGGCTTTCCCGTGGACAGAAGGTCAAACCTCAACGGTGATTCCTTCCTCCTCACCAGAAGATACGGAGTAGGATTCTCCGCATACTTTCCAACCACCTCCAGAATTTCCTCTACCAGCCGCTGCTGCTCCTCTCTTGTCCCTCTGTCCGCCTGAGCTTTAAACAAGATGACCTTGCCCATCACTACTGCTTTCAACGCTTCCCACACCGCTAACGGCAAAACCTCCCTGTTCCTATTAAACCCTACATACTCCTCAATCACCTTTCCTATTTTGGTGCAACAGTTCGGATCTGCCAACAATCCCATAATCAACCTCCACACAGGCCTCTGTGCCGGCCCCTTCACCAGGACCACATCCAACCAAGGTCTGAGACAACAATCGCAGAATATGCATCTTTCTCACCCCGTCCAACAGTGCCTTTCCCATAACAAAAAAGGCTATCCTTGAATACACATTGCGCACTGGCAAAATGATCGAGTACTCCCTATCCCTCAGTTGCAAAAACATCCGTTGGTCCGTCCCTCCCATCTCTCTCATAAACGCAGTCAGCCCCCCCCCCCCCCCCCCCCCCCCGCCGAGGGGGTCAGCGAACACTGCTTGGACGTGTCCAACTTTGGATTCAGCACTGTATTCAAGACCCCCCCCCCATAATATTAACTGGTGTGTATCTAAATTCGATATAACAGCCAACTTCTTCATAAATCCTACATTGTCCCATTTCGGGGCGTATTCGTTAACCAGTACCCATTACTAATATGTACCTACGCCCGCCCCCCCCCCCCCCCCCCCCCTCCCAATCAGCTACCACCTTCTCCATCTGGAACCTCACTCCCTTACCCACCAGAATCACTACCCCCAGGCCCTACTATCAAAGTCTGGGTGGAACACCTGACTCACCCAACTTCTTAAGTCTCACCTGATCCTTTACCCTCTGGTGGGTCTCTTGCAGCAGCACCATGTTTAAACCTTTCAAATGCGAGAAGACGCTCGCTTGCTTCACCAGTCCCCCCACCCCTCTGCCTCCCCTTACCAGAAACCCCCCAGCCACTTCTTCTCGACACCATCTCTCGCAGTATCGTCCCCAACCCCCTCCATTCGCACCTCCCCGACTCATCAGAACCTGTACAGTTTCCGAACACTGGGGCCCCTCCCCCACCTCGCTTCCATTCTCCAGCCAACTTGCGTTTGCTCGCGAGGTGACTCCTGCCAGAGTCCCCACACCCACATAGAAAAAACAACATCAACACCTCCCAAACCCAAACCTTCCAAACTCCCAAACCAGTAATCCCTCAACCCCCCCCAAAAACATACTCCAACCAATCACCACAAAGCCCAAAACCATCCCTACCTAAACTCAACGTAAGAGAAACAAAAATACAAAAACAGAAAAAAGAGAAAAGGAAACAAGATAAAAGATTAACATCACCAAAGTGCAAACTCATTTTAGTCCCAGTCCTTAAGCTTTCCCGAACGCCTCTGCCATCTCAAAATAGGAGTCTCTGGAGTTATGTGTGACCCTCAGCTTCGCTGGGTAGACCACCCCAAACCTCATGTTGCTTTTGTACAAAGGCATTTTTGCCCAATCAAAGGCTGCCCGCCTTCTCACCAGTTCCACCGTGAGATCCTTGTATCCATGAATGCCAATGCCTCCCACCTCACCTCTCGATTCAGCTTCGCCCATCTCAGCACCTTTTCCATCACTTGGTAGCTGTGGAAGAACACTATCTCAGCTCTTGGTGGCTCATTCACCTTTGGTTTTGGCCGGAACGACCGGTGAGCACAGCCCAACTCACAGAGGGAGGGGTCCTCCTCCACCCCCAACAACTTGGCAAATAGCTCCGCAAAGAACTCTGACCCTCCAATCCCTTTGTCAGCCCCAGATCCTCAGATTCCACCTTTGCGAACTGTTCTCCAGGACCTCCACTTTGGCTCTCAGCCCTTTGTTTCTCTCCACCACCCTCTGCACCTCCTCACCCATCGAGGCAAACTGGTCGCTGTGTGGCGGCAATGCCACCCCCACCCCTTTCAACACTTCTTGCTCCCACACCTCCGTTGAATTCTTTGGCAAAGCCTCCTTCATCGAGGCAAGAATCACATCTGTCCACTCCTTGAGCGAGGTGATCATCTCCTTGCGATGCTTGTCAAAGTGCTTCGAAAACAGCCGCTCAAACTCCCCCGCCATCACTTCGGTCACCTTATCCACCGTAATGGGCGCGGCCTCACTTGGCGAGCCTGCTCCTGTCATTTTTCCTTCCGCTGAACTCCCCACCGCACTTGCCAGCGGACGTTCGCTCGCCCCCTTTTTATCCAGGATTCTTTTTCTGGGCTTTTGACATCCTTTGGTTGCCTTAGACTTTCTCCTGAAAAATGGGTGCAAATGGCCAAAAACAAAAGCTCCAGCAGGAACCACCCAACATGCAATCTCCACCTATATGTCGCCACCGGAAGTCCCGTTTTGTCTTTTGCTTTAACAGAATTCCTGCCCAGGAGCCCACCTGATTGAAACACGTTGGTTGGTTTGTTGAATTCTGGCGAAGACTGCATCCCAGTAGTGGGTAGGAGTACACTGTCCAAAAAGGTGTGGCCAATCCTCAGATGAGGGTTAACTCAGAGGGTGACATGTTGGCACAGTGGTTAGCACTGCAGCCTCACAGCACCAGGGACCCGGACTCTATTCCAGCCTTGGGTGCCTGTCTGTGTGGAGTTTGCATATTCTCCCCGTCTCCAGTTTCCTCCCATAGTCCAAATATGTGCAGGTTTGGTAGATTGGCCATGTTAAATTGTCCATTACTGTCCAGGGATATGCAGGTGAAGCTGTATGGTTTTGGGGATCGGTCAGGGTGGACGGGAGAGTCGACCACAGTGCAGAATCAATGGAGAGAATGGCCTCCTTCTGCACTGTAGGTTTTCTATCCTTGGGTGGGGTGGGGTGGGGGGTGGGGGGGGGGGGGCATCTATGAAGAGGGGGAGGGAGGGCAGCAATGGCAGGAAGCATGTCAATGTCCATAATCCTAGGGTGGGCCTGAAATTCTGGAGCTGTGGAGATCAGCTATCCCGGAGTGCAAAGTCAACATTTCTTGAGTGAGAGGTCTGGAATATTGGGGAGCTTGTTGGTGATGCTGAGGAAGATTGGTGAACCTGGTTGTTGGTGTTCTGAGATGCTGAAAAAGGGGAGCCAGTTTTGGGTGTTGGGTCATGGGAATCACCCCTGCTCTTCCCGGCCCAATGCATTGGTAGAAAGACATTTATGTCTTCCAGAGAGCAGTTTTCACCTCCCTTTAGATGCTGGTTGCCCTGAGGCTTGGGAATCCCAACTGGCCAAGATTTAACCTGGCACATAGCCTCAGTATAACAGCTAAATGAACAATCCATCCCCTGGAGGTGGGATGGTCTCCATCACCCTGTCCCATCTGTTAAAACTGGAAGTGGACAGGTTTCAGGTGTATGGAGTTTGAGATTGTTTTAACGTTTTCACAGCTCATCAGACCCCAAATCACCCATTTCGGGGTTTAGATTTTCCAACATTGTCTCTACAAATTTCCTGTTCGGCTGATTGGGATTGGCCTGTAGGTCCCAGATTTATTTCTCTCCTTTTTGAACATGAGTTCACAATTTCAGTCCCACACTCCTCTTGCATCACTGGTTAGATTGTGGAATGGAAACTGCAGATGGAGTGACTATAGCTGCTGATTTCTTTCCCCTTTTTCCTCAGCCCTACCCATCCTTATACCTTTGCACTTACAGATAGTGAGTTTCAGAATAATGACCCATTGACAAATAATCACTTTCTAGCAACTCTATTATGAATATTATATAAATGCTCTCTAATCCTACCAAATGTATCTTTTCATTTGATTTATTATTGTCACATGTATTAGTATATAGTGAAAAGTATTTTCTTGCATGCTGTACAGACAACACATATCGTACACAGGGAAGGAAGGAGAGTCTGCAGAATCTACGTCAAATAGTCCATCCAATCCATCAACTATTTTAATAACTGCTTGGGGGGTTGATGGTTGGTAGGGGAGGTGGGGCCCCGCGGGGGGGTAGAGGCCTTAGTTGGGGGTAGTGGGACCGGGCCTGGAAAGGGAGCTGCGCCAGGGGAGGCGGGGCCGGGTGAGTGGAAAGCGGGCTTTTTCCCACGCTTACGGTTGAAGGGGTGGGGTCGGAGCCGGGATGCTCGGGCTTTTTCTCCCGCGCTGGGAGTGGAATGGATGAGATCCTGCTGGTGGACAAGGGGGGGGGGGGGGAGGGGAAGTTCCACACTGGGGGGGGGTGTCGATGGAGCGGCGGGAGTGGTCGGGGTCAGCAGGAGTCTGCTGACTCACGGGAGTGCAATGGGGGGAGCAATGCAGCTAGGGGGGACCTAGCTGGATTGGGGGGGGGGACTGGGTTGCTGCTGGAATGGCCAAGGGGGAGCTGGAGTTGGTAGAGGAGGTCGGGGCGGGGTCTGCCGCTGTGGGGAACAGGTCGTGCGGGGGGTGCGGGCACGTGGCTGGCTATGGCTAGTTGGCGGGGGAGTAGCCTCCTGATCCGGCTGATAACCTGGAATGTAAGGGGACTGAATGGGCCGGTCAAGCGGGCCCGGGTGTCCGCACACCTGAAGGGGCTGAAGGCGGATGTGGCCATGCTTCAGGAGACGTAGCTGAGGGTGGCGGATCAGGTAAGGTTGAGAAAGGGGTGGGTAGGGCAGGTGATTCATTCGGGTTTGGATGCAAAAAATTGGGGGGTGGCGATCTTGGTGGGGAAGAGAGTGTCATTCGAGGCATCGAGCATTCTGGCAGACAATGGCGGTAGGTATGTGATGGTAAGTGGCAAGCTGCAGGGGGAGTGGGTGGTGTTGGTCAATGTATATGCCCCGAATTGGGAGGATGCGGGGTTCATACGTCATATGCTGGGCCGGATTCCGGACCTGGAGACAGGGGGCCTGATAATGGGGGGGGCGGATTTCAACACGTGCTGGACCCGGAACTGGATCGCTCTAGGTCTAGGATGGGCAGGAGGCTGGCGGCGGCCAAGGTGCTGAGGGGGTTCATGGACCAGATGGGAGGGGTGGACCCTTGGAGGTTTGCGAGGCCGGGGGCCAGGGAATTTTCATTCTTCTCCCATGTCCACAAGGCCTACTCCCGGATTGACTTTTTTGTCATGAGCAGGGCGCTGATTCCGAGGGTGGAGGATACGGAGTACTCAGCGATAGCCATTTCTGATCATGCTCCGCACTGGGTGGACCTCGAGTTGGGGGAGGAGAGGGACCAGGGCCTGTTGTGGCACCTAGAGGTGGGGTTGCTGGCGGACGAGGAGATGAGCGGGCAGGTCCGGGGGTGTATAGAGAGGTACCTGGAGGCTAATGACAATGAGGCGGTGCAAGTAGGGGTGGTCTGGGAGGCGCTGAAGGCAGTGGTCAGAGGAGAGCTGATCTCCATTAGGGCACACAAGGAGAGGGGGGAGAGGAGAGGGAGAGATTGGTGGGGGAGATGGCGAGGGTGGACAGGAGGTACGCGGAGACCCCGGAGGAGGGATTGCTTAGGGAGCGGCGTAGCCTCCAGGCTGAGTTCGATTTGTTGACCACCAGGAAGGCGGAGGTGCAGTGGAGGAAGGCGCAGGGGGCGGTATATGAATACGGAGAAAAAGGCGAGCCGGATGCTGGTGCACCAGCTTCGGAAGCGAGAGGCAGCTAGGGAGATCGGGGGAGTTAGGGATGGAGGAGGGAGCACGGTGTGAAGTGCGGTGGGTATCAATGGGGTCTTCAGGGACTTCTACGAGGAACTGTACCGGCTGAGCCCCCACTGGAGGAGTTATGGATGGGTCGCTTCCTGGACCGGCTGAGGTTTCCGAGGGTGGAGGAGGGGCCGGTGGCGGGGTTAGGGGCGACGGTTGGGTTGGAGGAGTTGGTCAAAGGGATAGGGAACATGCAGGCGGGGAAGGCACCGGGGCCGGATGGGTTCCCGGTTGAATTTTACAAGAAGTATTCGGACCTGCTGGGCCCGCTGTTGGTAAGGACCTTCAACGAGGCAAGGGAAGGGGGGGCTCTGCCCCTGACGATGTCTAGAGCGTTGATTTCCCTGATCTTGAAGCGGGACAAGGATCCCCTACAGTGTGGGTCATATAGGCCAACCTCACTCTTAAATATAGATGCAAAGTTGCTGGCAAAGATTTTGACCATGAGAATAGAGGACTGTGTGCCGCAAGTCCTACACGAGGATCCGACGGGGTTCGTGAAAGGGAGGCAGTTGAATACTAATGTATGGAGGCTCTTGAATGTGATAATGATGCCGGCGATGGAAGGGGAGGCGGAGATGGATGCGGAGAAGGCCTTTGATAGGGTGGAATGGGGGTACCTCTGGGAGGTGTTGAAAAGGTTCGGGTTCGGGGAGGGGTTCATCAGGTGGGTGAGGCTGCTATATGAGTCCCCAGTGGCGGGTGTGGCCATGAACAGAAGGAGGTCAGAGTATTTCCGGCTACACCGGGAGATGAGGCAGGGGTGTCCCCTGTCCCCCCTGCTCTTTGCGCTGGCGATTGAACCCCTGGCCATGGCATTGAGGGAGTCG